>NC_088423.1:81417957-81657957 GCF_034236695.1 Oncorhynchus nerka
AGGCTGCAGTTGTTCACAAGCACATTTACACACAGCCGGGCCCCTCTACAAGTGCCAATCACTTACTGGAACAACTCACACCACAACCACAGGACAGGAAAATACCCTGCCATATCATTAGCTGACACAGAGGTATTTTCAATACACAACCTACAATTGTCAATGTGATAAATGTTCAACATATTTTTTTAAACTAAATATACAGCATTTACAAAACATTTCAGAATTAAAGAGATTTGTATTTTTGTATTTGAAGAGTTTTTTCAAAAATGCTATATCCTCCAGTTTTTCACCTTTGTGTTTTTTCATCAGAAATGATTTTTGATTGTCATAGATTTTTAGATATGTATGAAAATGTTTTGTTTTTTTGCAAAGTGCTATATGCATTGTTTAGCTGGAATGGAATGTTTGTATCCTGTATATTTGACTGTGATAATATGTGGTTCTGTTACCTAGCTATTTTAAGATGAATGCACTTACTGTCAGTTGCTCTGGATAAGAGCATCTGCTAAATGACTAAAATGTCAAATGTAAATATTTTATATAAAGATCTCATATTACTGTATTGAATTATTTATTTTATTGATATTTTTAATATTGATGTCATATGTATAATTTGTACATTTCTTTATTTAATTGGTTTTATTGTTTACATTTGATTGTGTAAAACCTAGCAGTACTATTTATTTCTCTGAGAGTGAGGCAGATATATAACATTTCGCAATTTTTTTTAATATATAGCAGTTTGGAATGAAACATTTTATACGTTTTATTAAACTAGGCAAGTCAGTTAGGAACAAATTCTTATTTTCAATGAGTCCACTAGGCTACCTGCCGCCCCTATTTATCCTATTTACCCACTTTCACATTTCTAAAATCAGGCAGAATGCATGTCCAGACAAAGAACAAGAGTGACTCTAAAAGGCATTATGCCATGTTTGGCTAAGGATGAGATTATATTGGATTAAGAGGAAATTTTGCAATGCAAATGAATGCACCTAGGATCAATAAGGCCTGTTCAACTCAATATACAAACTAATTAAGAGGTAATACAATCAAACTAAAATAGATTGTCCAAGCTTCCTCAGAAAAAAAATCCAATCAAACCTTTTTATGTGAATGATAAAATCTAAAGTGATCCTTCTTTGTACGAATAATGACCTGAGCTTTGTGTCTACTTAATAAAGGAAACTTGTCTTCGGAGGTTACATTCAATGTGCATATTCTAATCAATATGAATTACATAGGGTTTTATGTTATCTGCACCAGACGGCTAAACTAATTAATGTTTTATTGAGTGTTTTAACTCAATTATTTTCCAAAGTCACAGAAAGGTACAATGCCATTTTCTATGCGAAGGCAAGTCAAGCAGGAGTGGAGTCTATTTTCAATGCAGTCTCAAGGAGAGTTTAGTTCCTTAGAAAATAAACCTTCCTGGAAAACAAACTATACTTACCTAAGATGCATATTTTCAGTTTAATAATGACAACTACTAGTTATACCGGTGATATTAAACATGTACATTCATATTTATAGAAAATGAAATGTATTAAATTGATGAATTATACCAACTCGTATTATATACGTTTACCAGACACACTTATCCAGAGCGACTTACAGTAGTGACTGGAAACGTTTTCATTTGTACTGGTACCCTGTGGGAATCAAACCCACAACCCTGGCATTGCAAGTGCCATGCTCTACCAACTGAGCCACACAGGACCCAAAATTATATGCATGTGTGTGTGCACAAGTGTATTGTTAGTTGTTGATATGTCATTACATCACATGCACAATATTCTCAGTATGCCTATAATGACCAAAGTTTGGATATGTCCCCCACCCTTCTCCCCTTGTTCATTCCAGCTGATTGCTCATTTTCTAATGCGAATGTCTGGGCTGCCTGTGAGGCTGTGGCTGGCCTATAGGCTGGACTAGGTGGCTATGGTTTCTCCCCTGTCAGCTGGCCAGCCGGCTACTCACTGGGGCTACTCACTGGGGCTGCTCTCTGGGGCTGCTCTCTGGGGCTGCTCTCTGAGGCTGCTCTCTGGGGCTGCTCTCTGGGGCTGCTCTCTGGGGCTGCTCTCTGAGGCTGCTCTCTGGGGCTGCTCTCTGGGGCTGCTCTCTGAGGCTGCTCTCTGGGGCTGCTCTCTGGGGCTGCTCTCTGGGGTTGCTCTCTGGGGCTGCTCTCTGGGGCTGCTCTCTGAGGCTACTCACTGGGGCTGCTCTCTGGGGCTGCTCTCTGAGGCTGCTCTCTGGGGCTGCTCTCTGGGGCTGCTCTCTGGGGCTGCTCTCTGGGGTTGCTCTCTGGGGCTGCTCTCTGAGGCTACTCACTGGGGCTGCTCTCTGGGGCTGCTCTCTGAGGCTGCTCTCTGGGGCTGCTCTCTGGGGCTGCTCTCTGGGGCTGCTCTCTGGGACTGCTCTCTGAGGCTGTGGGACGGATGTAATGGGCTCTGACAGGAGGGAACTGATCTCATTCACAGGGGATTAGATATGTGGCATGAATGTGGTGACCCTCAATGGACACATTAATGACCGTTATCATTCACAGACTTTCTGCTGCCATTCATAAAGAAGCTTTTTCGGGCTCCAGAGCTGGAACTCAGTCATACTGCTGCTCCCGGCTGCATAAAATACATTGTTTTCACTGCCTTTAAGATAACGCAGCGTCAATTTGGCTTAGCCTCTGTTCTTGTGACTGGGTAGGTGGGTGGGAGGGGAGAGTTGGGTGGTTGGTCGAATGCTTTGAGCAGCAGCATAGTGCAGTAAATAATAACATTGTTTACAGTTCAGTTACAACCACATGCTGACAGAACAAAACAAAAGCCTACAGTCTGTCACCAGAAACACACGCTGCAGTCACATGGTCAATATTTAGCATCAGCCCACTGCTATTTATGATCGAAAAAATATATATTTACATAAAACCATGTAGTGCTTATTAATTTTGAGGTTCATCTGCAGTATGAACGGTAACAAGGATTATCAATTTTAAATCCACAAAAAAAATCTACATTTAAATACATAGTCATTTCAAATGACAAATGCCTGATTGCAGTAACGACATGGTTCCAATAATATATTTGGACGCCCAAAAACAAACATTGCTTTAAAAAGAGAGCACAGCAAGTGAACCAAATAGAAGGGTTATAATTAAATGTTCTAGAGGCAGGATGTTCATCAGTGTGTGGTTTACAAAAAATACCAAACAAATCTAACATCACTATGAATGGGAGAACAGTCAGAGAAAGGTTTCAGTC
Source organism: Oncorhynchus nerka (assembly GCF_034236695.1). NCBI lineage: Eukaryota > Metazoa > Chordata > Actinopteri > Salmoniformes > Salmonidae > Oncorhynchus > Oncorhynchus nerka. The sequence goes on from NC_088423.1 coordinate 81,421,218, forward strand.
ATATTGAAAGGAAATGTTCAGTACAGTGAAGAGGGCTGGTTGGGTTCTGCATTACAAAGGGTGTCCATTACAAACATGTGGCGAGGCAGCTGCAACATGAGTATTCTCTCTGTGTACCTGCCTTAGCTATCTGTCAGACGACTTTTGGTCTGCCTCAAAAGACCAATAAACACACAATATGATGTTCAACGCTATTAGACCTGCTATTGTCAAATTCATAATCAATCAGAAAAGGTAAATGTATCACCTGTCAAACTTCAATCTCATAATGTGCTTTTTTAAGCCTGAGCATTTTTTCATTTCGGTAAGTGAAACAAGATCAATTAAAATAAATTCCACAAATTCAGATGTTTCAAACTGATGTTTCAAAGGTTGTACTTAACGAAAGCATGTACTTAGCATTTTTCCATTACATTACTCCAAGCTGGCAGGCCAAATTGTGTTTTCCAAGAATAGGTGTCTTGACATCCCGCACAATGAAAATGAGCTAACAAGCTAACATCACAACTTCTTCTAATGAAAACTAGTAAAACAAATTCCAATGCATGCAAGTCTAATTTCCACGTTAATATTATTAGCAAGGCAGAGGTGCTGATAATGATATGAAGGTCTGTAGAGTTCTATGGGTGCTGCCTGCCTGCCTGCCTGCTTGGCTGGCTGGCTGGCTGGCTGGGACTCAGAGGTGTTGTTTGACAGCTGCACAGGAAGAGCCTCTCTCCACACATAGAGGTGTCAGCAGCGTCTGTACATTTCCAATTTTGATGTCAGATTCCCTGTGCATGTGTCGATATCAAAATCACATTCTCTTCCGCTCTACATCGCTGCTTCCCTCCCTCTCATACACCGACCAATCTGTTCATTATGATAAGTTGCTCATTATATGAAAACGTGTACTTGTTCTTCCAAGCTCACAACAAAAGATTGTATGTAATTATTCATTCCAAGCATAGATTTACCAACACTGAGGGGTGTTTGATAATGCTTTGAAAACACTTAATTGAAGGTGTGCTTTTACAGGTGAAAAAATAAGCTAGGCTGACATACTGTTGAGAAATATATACCTTTACACCAAATTAACAAACACCCCGGCCACTTCATAACAAATAGAGATGCCGCTGAGTTAATGTACCCTTCTCACAATTTAGAATAAAGCAATTGAGATTACAGTATATGCTTTTCAAAACGGTATATATAATTTTGTTGCCTAAAAATAACCTTAGTTGAAATGCTAAATCTGATAAGTAAAACAGAAATATAAAAATGTAACATGGCCAAAGTAATAAGCTCTACACTGAGAGCAAGTGAGGCAGGAAGGACATGTTCTATGCATCTTCCAACTCAAGGCAGTGAGTGCAGCCTCTAAAATCCTCCCCATGTGAGCGTAGCCTCTAAAATCCTTCCCATGTGAGTGCAGCCTCTAAAATCCTCCCCATGTGAATGCAGCCTCTAAAAACCTCCCCATGTGAGCGTAGCCTCTAAAATCCTCCCCATGTGAATGCAGCCTCTAAAATCCTCCCCATGTGAGTGCAGCCTCTAAAAACCTCCCCATGTGAGCGTAGCCTCTAAAATCCTCCCCATGTGAGCGCAGCCTCTAAAATCCTCCCCATGTGAGCGTAGCCTCTAAAATCCTCCCCATGTGAGCGCAGCCTCTAAAAACCTCCCCATGTGAGCGTAGCCTCTAAAATCCTCCCCATGCGAGCGTAGCCTCTATAATCCTCCCTACATGAGCGTAGGCTCTAAAATCCTCCCTATGTGAGTGCAGCCTCTAAAATCCTCCCCATGTGAGTGCAGCCTCCAAAATCCTCCCCATGTGAGTGCAGCCTCTAAAATCCTCCCCATGTGAGTGCAGCCTCTAAAATCCTCCCCATGTGAGTGCAGCCTCTAAAATCCTCCCCATGTGAGTGCAGCCTCTAAAATCCTCCCCATGTGAGCGTAGGCTCTAAAATCCTCCCTATGTGAGTGCAGCCTCTAAAATCCTCCCCATGCGAGCGTAGCCTCTAAAATCCTCCCCATGTGAGCGAAGCCTCTAAAATCCTCCCTACATGAGCGTAGGCTCTAAAATCCTCCCTATGTGAGTGCAGCCTCTATAATCCTCCCTACATGAGCGTAGGCTCTAAAATCCTCCCTATGTGAGTGCAGCCTCTAAAATCCTCCCAATGCGAGCGTAGCCTCTAAAATCCTCCCCATGTGAGTGCAGCCTCTAAAATCCTCCCTATGTGAGTGCATCCTCTAAAATCCTCCCCATGCGAGCGTAGCCTCTAAAATCCTCCCCATGTGAGCGTAGCCTCTAAAATCCTCCCCATGTGAGCGTAGCCTCTAAAATCCTCCCCATGCGAGCGTAGCCTCTATAATCCTCCCTACATGAGCGTAGGCTCTAAAATCCTCCCTATGTGAGTGCAGCCTCTAAAATCCTCCCCATGTGAGCGTAGCCTCTAAAATCCTCCCCATGTGAGTGCAGCCTCTAAAATCATCCCCATGTGAGCGCAACCTCCAAAATCCTCCCCATGCACATAACTCCCATTGCTAGACACCGGCCACTTTGCTTTCACAGTCCAGAGATCAAACCAGCGGCCATGTTCCCAGAGGAACAAATGTCTTCGCATGCTGGGCAGTTGGGCCGGTGTTGGTGTGAACACAGATATAACGCTGACAGGAAGCAGAGGCAGTCAGTTGAAGAGCCAATTATGGGCAGAGCTGCAGGGGAAGGTTTAGAAACACCAGTGTTTCTGTGTCGCGCCACTCTAGGGTACATGATTAACTTCTAAAAAAGTCCCTGAAAGTTAGTCAGCCTTTTGTTAGTGGCAGTGAAACAGTGTGTTGGAAAGTTGGGGTTGGCACTGCCCAAAGATACCAGACTGGCACAACAACAACAACCAGACAACCAGTAATGAACCAACCAACCAGAGTTCTTGTTTTGTTGTTCCCTGAACTGACTGTATTACCACATTCTTCGGCTTTTAATGGTTCTTATTTTTTCACATTTGGTTAAGTTTTAGAGTGCTTCTGCGTATCAGTGAGAAAATGCAGGTTATGAGGCCTCTCCTGAAGCCATGACTTGGAGGGAGGCAGGGCAATGAAGGCATTCTCTTCCAGTAGAGTTAGGAGGAATTCAAGTTGACCCATCCAAAGAAAATAGCTCTGCTTTATGGGAAGAACTAATTACAGGACGTTGCCATCTGAATGGAGGTTGAAGGAGCAAGTTAATTAACTGGCCTCCAGAAAACAGAAAACCCTGCTTCACCTCTGTTAGTTCGATTTTCCACACAAAATAATTTAGCAAGTAAGCAAGGGATCATCAAGACCTTGCTCTGACAGTTTATATTTAAACGAAAAAAGAAAACATGAGGGATTGAGAGAAGTAATTCCCTGCTGGTCAATCTCCCTTGGTATCAAAATAAGGAGTGTCCACACGGACCGGCTCCTCCTCTATAACATTGTGATGATGGCAGAGTGGGGTTAACAGTGACCAACAGTATTTTAACTACCCATGGCTACCAGCCCTCTGACACTGGCTGTATTTAAAAAGTTCCTTTCAATCCATCTGTCTCTCCTTTCATCACCTGACTTGCTCAAGAGATTCGCTTTATCTTAAAGGTCATTTCATTCAGCCGGGCACCAAACAGACCTGAATATAACTGTCCCAATCTTTTGCCTCAGAGCAGAATTCATGCTTGAGTTGCCTCAAATAAAACAAGTCCCCAGCTAGCTAGCCGGCAGCAGAGAGAGAGAGAGAACTCTAACAGAGCTCAGAGCAGATCTATTGAAACGGCTCCATGTATCATACAGTTCCACTTACAACAGAACATTTCCATTTAATGACACCAAACATATTAACCCTGGTCAGCACCCAATTACTCAGAATAAGTGAATTATCTGCTGCACCATGTAATTTGAAAATGTTGTCAGGCAATGTGAGCCAGGCTGACGCAGAGGGTGGGCCCCGTTTTTTCATTTCGTTAATCCAGCTCTCATTAAATCCCAGGCCTCGTGGGTTATTTCAAATCCATTAACTTTGAATACAGGTAATTCCTTCATTCCCGTCCGCCCATTCAAACAGAAGGGAACACCGAGATTCCCTGTCTGTCAGGGGCTGTTGTTAGGGGTGTAGAATGACACGAACAAAACTGATTTGATGAGCTTTTTCCTCCCAGGCCAACACTCAATCAAACAAACTGTCCGGGCAGTGAACAGAACACCATTCATATTTAATTACAGGCTTCTAACATCTCCCTCGGATAGCATTACACCACCTAGGCCTATACCAGTCATGTTGCTATCAAATACTGTACATGGAGGAAAACTTATTGAAAGTTTGTGAGATGGTTACAAAATCAAATGCCTTAATTAACTCTCCTTCAAGACACAGAAATGTCTCTCCCTGACACACACATATCTTATTCTACACCTCATACTGATGTGTGTACAAAGTAACAATGTTTCAGTTGCAGCGCCGAGCCAGCAGCTCCCATCTCACATTTAATAGCATGTAAATAACACCAGGTGGTGAATATTAAGTATCTAACATGTGCCACAGCACTCTGTGGGTGTAAAGTCCCTGCTGGCCTCCCAGGCAATGATAGTAGAGGGTGATTTAAGTTATGGGCTGAGCTGGTGAACCTGTTACACTCTGAGTCATAGCATATATTCTACACTGTAGACTAGAACATGGGCAGCTAGTTTAGACCATGCAACATGGACTGACAGATAGGGTATCAACTACGATGCAGTAGAGACATCCAATGAGCATGAACACACAATGAATGTGTAAACATACTATTACATACTTGTCTTGGATACATGCTAGCACACAGGCACACATGCATTCACACACACACACACACACACACACACACACACACACACACACACACACACACACACACACACACACACACACAAAACACACAAACACACACAGACACAAAAAACACACACACACACACACACGCACACGCACACGCGCACACGTGCACACCCAGTACTGTAAGTGTATTCTGGCATAAAAACCCAGGCTGGCACCTGTCACTCAACAAGGTCCTGGAATATGCATCGACAGGACGGGCGTCCACATCGATGCCTGACAAACCTCCAGGCACCAGGCTGTAATTGGAACGGCTTAATCCTCAGATCAAGACAGACTCATTGACAACCTAAGGGGGTGGCTGGTCCCAGCAGTGTCTTATTAGTGGAGAGAGCAGCCCATCTCTGTGGTGGAGGGAGTGGTGATGTCATCACTACTAGACAAACAACACAACCCTAAATGAAGCACTCCACATTCTACACAATATCGTATAGTGAACTATATCTCTACTTTAACACACTGGGGCAAGTCTCCTCTCAACAGTCTACTGAAGGCCATCTGAGGAGTCGCTCACTCAGGATAAGCACACCTTACCTATAGCATCAGTCTGAGCAGAGACAGCCTCTCAGACCTCCCTGCCTCAATAGAAATAGCCACTACTCTCTCTTGAAATTGCCCCATGTTCCTTCCCCTCACCTCCCAGATAGGTAATCTGCTCTCTGGTAAAAGGGAGTAGAGGAGAGCCATGTAGCAAAGGCCTACTGTGACATGTTATTGGCAGGGTCTCACAGTTTGGCTCCAAATCCCATTTTCATGAGCCAAGTTGCACCAAAAAACGGCCTCAGAGTGTTCATTTGTAACCATTGTGAGTGCCTGGGATCACTTGTCACTGAGCATATCAGAGGGCTGTCTATGAAGTGAAACACACGGACTCATATACACTAGAGAAACAGGACAATTGGGTGGCTGCTGCTGCCTAAAATTTAAAATAATAAATTGTTAATCAGTGAAGTACCACCTGTCTTAAAAAGTCAATAAAAAGGTGGGAATGACATAAAACTATTCATATAAAACTACCCACAGAGAAGTAAGCAATGGAAACACACATCATGTAGTTAGTTCAACCACTACAGCTGCCCTGTAACCAACAACAACCAAGCAGTACTGATGTGATCCATTGGTAATGTCACGAATCCCGTTTCCTGAGTCTGTTTTTTGCCTGTGTTCTGTCCTGGAGTGTTTTTTCCGGCATCCTGGAACGTACCCTGTCTGGTTGTAGCCAGTTGGGAGTTCTGATGACCCGCACCTGTATCCCATCAGCTATCTGCACACCTGGTCCTGATCATCATCTCTCCTCTTCATAAGCCCGGACCTGACATCCATTCCCTGCCGGATTGTTAGCCATGAACAGTATGTTGTGCCATAGTATCAGCCTCAAGTCGGATAGAATTTGTTTTTGTTGGTTTTTTACGTATTGCTTGCCTTAAACTTACCTCCATTTGTTCTGTCTTCAGTTACTCACCCGGATCATTTACCCCATTCCCACCTGGTCGTCGGAGGATTCCGCTACCCCATTGGATCCACCTATTTACTCCCATCAACTCACCACCGCTGCCCGCTACGCCACCTGGATATATCTACCCATTCACTTGTAAATAAATACTCACCTTCTTACTCTCCTTGTCCTGGTCTGCTGCTGGGTTCGATTTTGAAAGAACGTGACAGGTAATGCAGCTGGGAGCGAAACTAAACGAAACACATCCCCAAATAGATAAAGACAAGAAATATAATGTTACACCGAAAACACAATATTTCCCTGTTCTAAAAGAAAGCGCAGTCTTTGGTAGAACCCGGGTGGAGGGAGAAACATCCTCTCCATGCAGAGTGAGGGTGATTCCTGGGTATTGTTAGATGTGTGGCCTTTTTAGATGGACTGAGGGAGTTGGGATGAAGGAGCTGTTTCATTTACAGAGAACGAACAGGAGGTATCGCCTTCCCCTTGCTGTTAGAGTTCATTCAGCTAACACACTGCGTTATTATTGGTTTAGAATTGAAATGTTAATTTTGGGAACTAGGCAACTGTGACTGCCTGCGAGCTCTGTGTTCATTCCTCATTTTTCAGTCTGTCTGTAAACTAAAGGACAGTCTGTCTTCATGTTAATGGTTAACCCCCAACTCTCCATGCTACATTTAAGCTCAACACAGGGAGGGACTGAGGCTTAGCCTATACCAGTGTGTCTACACTGCAACCAGTCAGAGGTCTCACCAGCATTTGTCTAAAAACTAGACCCAGTGGGAACATGTGGGATCCTAGATCCTGCTTGGCATAATAGGAGTTTGGCTGTGCAGCACAAACAGATTTGTGGCCAGGCTAGAGGTCCAGGGCTGGGCAGTGGACAGTGGGTGTTGCAGGGCTCCAGGGGCTACTCCTACACTCTGGAGCTGGGCAGTGAAGCTCCGGGGCTGGGCAGTGAAGCTCCGGGGCTGGCAGTGAAAATCCGGGGCTGGGCAGTGAAGATCCGGGGCTGGGCATTGAAGATCCGGGGCTGGGCAGTGAAGATCCGGGGCTGGGCAGTGAAGATCCGGGGCTGGGCAGTGAATGCAGTGAACAGTGGGTGTAGCAGAGATTTGGGGCTGGACAGTGGAGACAGACGTGGGCTGTGGTTCATAAACTCTGAGGAAGGAGTCACTATTGATCTGGAGTCTACAGGTCTGCAGAGAAACAGATATATTCCAGTGGCTTGTGTATGGCGTGGTGCAGTCAGACTCAGCACTATACTGCTGTACACAGAAAGAGGGAGAGAGGAGAGTGGAATGAGGAGAGAGAGAGAGACTCAGTAGAGAAATGAGTGCATCAGCAAGCAGGCCTTCCAGGGAGATCTATATGACAGGAATTAAACGGCATATTCAAATTGTTTACGGAACCATTTAGCATCCCCCCTGCCTGCCGCCCTGCCCCGGGGCTAAGATGACCACTGGAGACCGGCCATCCAAGCATCCTCAGCAGTAACAAAGTAGAGCAATAACTAACAGCGATTAAAGGAATATTGATGGCCTGTGACACACAGCATCCTGAAAAATGTTATTTGGTTAAGTAGTTACAATAATTAAGTATATGAGGGTCAGTCAATTTAATCTGGTGTTTTTATATGAGCCATTATTGAGTAAACTGGCCAAGGCTTCAGAGAGTCCTTATTGCTGACCAACTGTCTGATCATTCTATACTGCGTGAGGTGTAGTCTCATCATGCCATAGTGTGTGAGGTATAGTCTCATCCTGCTATAGTGTATGAGGTATAGTCTCATCATGCTATAGTGTATCAGTTATAGTCTCATCATGCCATAGTGTATGAGGTGTAGTCTTATCATGCCAGAGTGTATGAGGTGTAGTCTCATCATGCTATGGTGTATGAGGTGTAGTCTCATCATGCTATAGTGTATGAGGTATAGCCTTATCATGCTATGGTGTATGAGGTGTAGTCTCATCATGCTATAGTGTATGAGGTATAGTCTCAACATGCCATAGTGTATGAGGTATAGTCTCATCATGCCATAGTGTATGAGGTGTAGTCTCATCATGCTATAGTGTATGAGGTATAGCCTTATCATGCTATGGTGTATGAGGTGTAGTCTCATCATACCATAGTGTATGAGGTGTAGTCTCATCATGCTATAGTGTATGAGGTATAGCCTTATCATGCTATGGTGTATGAGGTGTAGTCTCATCATGCTATAGTGTATGAGGTATAGTCTCAACATGCCATAGTGTATGAGGTATAGTCTCATCATGCCATAGTGTATGAGGTGTAGTCTCATCATTCCATAGTGTGTAAGTTGTAGTCTCATCATACTATAGTGTGTGAGGTGTAGTCTCATTATGCCATAGTGTATGAGGTGTAGTCTCATTATGCCATAGTGTATGAGGTGTAGTCTCATTATGCCATAGTGTATGAGGTGTAGTCTCATCATGCCATAGTGTATGAGGTGTAGTCTCATTATGCCATAGTGTATGAGGTGTAGTCTCATCATGCCATAGTGTGTAAGTTGTAGTCTCATCATACTATAGTGTGTGAGGTGTAGTGTCATTATGCCATAGTGTATGAGGTGTAGTCTCATTATGCCATAGTGTATGAGGTGTAGTCTCATTATGCCATAGTGTATGAGGTGTAGTCTCATTATGCCATAGTGTATGAGGTGTAGTCTCATTATGCCATAGTGTATGAGGTGTAGTCTCATCATGCCATAGTGTATGAGGTGTAGTCTCATCATGACATAGTGTATGAGGTGTAGTCTCATTATGCCATAGTGTGTGCGGTGTAGTCTCATTATGCCATAGTGTATGAGGTGTAGTCTCATCATGCCATAGTGTATGAGGTGTAGTCTCATCATGCCATAGTGTATGAGGTGTAGTCTCATCATGCCATAGTGTATGCTGATGTATCGTCATGACCCAACCGAAATATACTATTACAGTACAAACATCTCTATACACTATTACAATACAAACATCTCTCTACACTATTACAATACAAACATCTCTCTACACTATTACAATACAAACATCTCTCTACACTATTACAATACAAACATCTCTCTACACTATTACAATACAAACATCTCTCTACACTATACTATAACAATTCAAACATCTATCTACACTATTACAATACAAACATCACTCTACACTATTAAAATACAAACATCTCTCTACACTATTACAATACAAACATCTCTATACACTATTACAATACAAACATCTCTCTACACTATTACAATACAAACATCTCTCTACACTATTAAAATACCAACATCTCTCTACACTATTACAATACAAACGGCTCTCTACACTATTACAATTCAAACATCTCTCTACACTATTACAATACAAACATCTCTCTACACTATTACAATACAAACATCTCTCTACACTATTACAATACAAACATCTCTCTACACTATACTATTACAATTCAAACAGCTCTCTACACTATTACAATACAAACATCTCTCTACACTATTACAATACAAACATCTCTCTACACTATACTATTACAATTCAAACATCTCTCTACACTATAACAATTCAAACATCTATCTACACTATTACAATACAAACATCACTCTACACTATTAAAATACAAACATCTCTCTACACTATTACAATACAAACATCTCTCTACACTATACTATAACAATTCAAACATCTATCTACACTATTACAATACAAACATCACTCTACACTATTAAAATACAAACATCTCTCTACACTATTAGAATACAAACATCTCGCTACACTATTACAATACAAACATCTCTCTACACTATTACAATACAAACATCTCTCTACACTATTACAATACAAACATCTCTCTACACTATTACAATTCAAACAGCTCTCTACACTATTACAATACAAACATCTCTCTACACTATTACAATACAAACATCACTCTACACTATTAAAATACAAACATCTCTCTACACTATTACAATACAAACATCTCTCTACACTATACTATAACAATTCAAACATCTATCTACACTATTACAATACAAACATCTCTCTACACTACTACAATACAAACATCTCTCTACACTATTACAATACAAACATCTCTCTACACTATTACAATGCAAACATCTCTCTACACTATTACAATACAAACATCTCTCTACACTATTACAATACAAACATCTCTCTACACTATTACAATACAAACATCTCTCTACACTATTAAAATACCAACATCTCTCTACACTATTACAATACAAACGGCTCTCTACACTATTACAATACAAACAGCTCTCTACACTATTACAATTCAAACAGCTCTCTACACTATTACAATATAAACATCTCTCTACTATTACAATTCAAACATCTCTCTACACTATTACAATACAAACATCTCTACACTATTACAATACAAACATCTCTCTACACTATTACAAACATCTCTCTACACTATTACAATACAAACATCTCTACACTATTACAATTCAAACAGCTCTCTACACTATTACAATATAAACATCTCTCTATACTATTACAATACAAACATCTCTCTACACTATTACAATACAAACCTCTCTCTACACTATTACAATACAAACATCTCTCTACACTATACTATAACAATTCAAACATCTATCTACACTATTACAATACAAACATCTCTCTACACTACTACAATACAAACATCTCTCTACACTATTACAATACAAACATCTCTCTACACTATACTATAACAATTCAAACATCTATCTACACCATTACAATACAAACATCTCTCTACACTATTACAATACAAACATCTCTCTACACTATTACAATACAAACATCACTCTACACTATTAAAATACAAACATCTCTCTACACTATTACAATACAAACATCTCTACACTATACTATAACAATTCAAACATCTATCTACACTATTACAATACAAACATCTCTACACTCAAACATCTCTCTACAATACAAACATCTCTCTACACTATTACAAACAAACATCTCTCTACACTATTACAATACAAACATCTCTCTACACTATTACAATACAAACATCTCTCTACACTATTACAATACAAACATCTCTCTACACTATTAAAATACTCTACACACTATTACAATACAAACATCTCTACACTATTACAATTCAAACAATCTCTACACTATTACAATCAATACTATTACAATTCAAACATCTCTCTACACTATTACAATACAAACATCTCTACACTATTACAATACAAACATCTCTCTACACTATTACAATACAAACATCTCTACACTATTACAATACAAACATCTCTACACTATTACAATTCAAACATCTCTCTACACTATTACAATATAAACATCTCTCTATACTATTTACAATACAAACATCTCTACACTATTACAATACAAACCTCTCTCTACACTATTACAATACAAACATCTCTCTACACTATACTATAACAATTCAAACATCTATCTACACTATTACAATACAAACATCTCTCTACACTACTACAATACAAACATCTCTCTACACTAATACAATACAAACATCTCTCTACACCATTACAATGCAAACATCTCTCGACACTATTACAATACAAACATCTCTCTACACTATACTATAACAATTCAAACATCTATCTACACTATTACAATACAAACATCTCTCTACACTACTACAATACAAACATCTCTCTACACTATTACAATACAAACATCTCTCTACACTATACTATAACAATTCAAACATCTATCTACACCATTACAATACAAACATCTCTCTACACTATTACAATACAAACATCTCTCTACACTATTACAATACAAACATCACTCTACACTATTAAAATACAAACATCTCTCTACACTATTACAATACAAACATCTCTCTACACTATACTATAACAATTCAAACATCTATCTACACTATTACAATACAAACATCTCTCTACACTACTACAATACAAACATCTCTCTACACTATTACAATACAAACATCTCTCTACACTATTACAATGCAAACATCTCTCTACACTATTACAATACAAACATCTCTCTACACTATTACAATACAAACATCTCTCTACACTATTACAATACAAACATCTCTCTACACTATTAAAATACCAACATCTCTCTACACTATTACAATACAAACGGCTCTCTACACTATTACAATACAAACATCTCTCTACACTATTACAATTCAAACAGCTCTCTACACTATTACAATATAAACATCTCTCTATACTATTACAATTCAAACATCTCTCTACACTATTACAATACAAACATCTCTCTACACTATTACAATACAAACATCTCGCTACACTATTACAATACAAACATCTCTCTACACTATTACAATACAAACATCTCTCTACACTATTACAATTCAAACAGCTCTCTACACTATTACAATATAAACATCTCTCTATACTATTACAATACAAACATCTCTCTACACTATTACAATACAAACCTCTCTCTACACTATTACAATACAAACATCTCTCTACACTATACTATAACAATTCAAACATCTATCTACACTATTACAATACAAACATCTCTCTACACTACTACAATACAAACATCTCTCTACACTAATACAATACAAACATCTCTCTACACCATTACAATGCAAACATCTCTCGACACTATTACAATACAAACATCTCTCTACACTATACTATAACAATTCAAACATCTATCTACACTATTACAATACAAACATCTCTCTACACTACTACAATACAAACATCTCTACACTATTACAATACAAACATCTCTCTACACTATACTATAACAATTCAAACATCTATCTACACCATTACAATACAAACATCTCTCTACACTATTACAATACAAACATCTCTACACTATTACAATACAAACATCACTCTACACTATTAAAATACAAACATCTCTCTACACTATTACAATACAAACATCTCTATATACTATAACAATTCAAACATCTATCTACACTATTACAATACAAACATCTCTCTACACTATTACAGTACAAACATCTCTACACTATTACAATGCAAACATCTCTACACTATTTCAATACAAACATCTCAAACATCTCTACACTATTACAATACAAACATCTCTCTACACTATTAAAATACACTCTTACACTATTACAATACAAACGGCTCTCTACACTATTACAATACAAACATCTCTCTACACTATTACAATACAAACATCTCTCTACACTATTACAATACAAACATCTCTCTACACTATTACAATACAAACATCTCTCTACACTATTACAATTCAAACAGCTCTCTACACTATTACAATATAAACATCTCTCTATACTATTACAATACAAACATCTCTCTACACTATTACAATACAAACATCTCTCTACACTATTACAATACAAACATCTCTACAAACATCTCTATCTACACTATTACAATACAAACATCTCTCTACACTACTACAATACAAACATCTCTCTACACTAATACAATACAAACATCTCTCTACACCATTACACTATTACAATATAAAACATCTCTCTATACTATTACAATACAAACATCTCTCTACACTATACTATAAATAATTCAAACATCTATCTACACTATTACAATACAAACATCTCTACACTACTACAATATTACAATACAAACAAACATCTCTCTACACTATACTATAACAATTCAAACATCTATCTACACCATTACAATACAAACATCTCTACACTATTACAATACAAACATCTCTACACTATTACTATTACAATTACAATACAAACACAAACATCTCTCTACACTATTACAATACAAACATCTCTACACTACTACAATACAAACATCTCTCTACACTATTACAATACAAACATCTCTCTACACTACTACAATACAAACATCTCTCTACACTATTACAATACAAACATCTCTACACTACAATACTAACATCTCTACACTATAACAATTCAAACATCTATCTACACTATTACAATACAAACATCTCTCTACACTACTACAATACAAACATCTCTCTACACTATTACAATACAAACATCTCTCTACACTATTACAATGCAAACAACTCTCTACACTATTACAATACAAACATCTCTCTACAATTACAATACAAACATCTCTACACTATTACAATACAAACATCTCTACACTATTACAATACAAACATCTCTCTACACTATACTATAACAATTCAAACATCTATCTACACTATTACAATACAAACATCTCTCTACACTATTACAATACAAACATCTCTACACTATTACAATACAAACATCTCTCTACACTATTACAATTCAAACATCTCTCTACACTATTACAATACAAACATCTCTCTACACTATTACAATACAAACATCAAACAATACAAACATCTCTACACTATTACAATACAAACATCTCTCACTATACTATTACAAAACAAACATCTCTCTACACTATTACAATACAAACATCTCTACACTACACTATTACAATTCAAACATCTCTCTACACTATTAAACAGCAATATTACAAACATCTATCTCTACACTATTACAATACAAACATCTCTCTACACTATTACAATACAAACATCTCTACACTATTACAATACAAACATCTCTCTACACTATACTAAACAATTCAAACATCTATCTACACTATTACAATACAAACATCTCTCTACACTACTACAATACAAACCTCTCTACACTATTACAATACAAACATCTCTACACTATACTATAACAATTCAAACATCTATCTACACTATTACAATACAAACATCTCTCTACACTACTACAATACAAACATCTCTCTACACTAATACAATACAAACATCTCTCTACACCATCAATGCAAACATCTCTCGACACTATTACAATACAAACATCTCTCTACACTATACTATAACAATTCAAACATCTATCTACACTATTACAATACAAACATCTCTCTACACTACTACAATACAAACATCTCTCTACACTATTACAATACAAACATCTCTACACTATACTATAACAATTCAAACATCTATCTACACCATTACAATACAAACATCTCTACACTATTACAATACAAACATCTCTCTACACTATTACAATACAAACATCACTCTACACTATTAAAATACAAACATCTCTCTACACTATTACAATACAAACATCTCTCTACACTATACTATAACAATTCAAACATCTATCTACACTATTACAATACAAACATCTCTACACTACTACAATACAAACATCTCTACACTATTACAATACAAACATCTCTCTACACTATTACAATGCAAACATCTCTCTACACTATTTCAATACAAACATCTCTCTACACTATTACAATACAAACATCTCTCTACACTATTACAATACAAACATCTCTCTATTAAAATACCAACATCTCTCTACACTATTACAATACAAACGGCTCTCTACACTATTACAATACAAACATCTCTACACTATTACAATAAACAACACTATTACAATATAAACATCTCTATACTATTACAATTCAAACATCTCTCTACACTATTACAATACAAACATCTCTCTACACTATTACAATACAAACATCTCGCTACACTATTACAATACAAACATCTCTCTACACTATTACAATACAAACATCTCTCTACACTATTACAATTCAAACAGCTCTCTACACTATTACAATATAAACATCTCTCTATACTATTACAATACAAACATCTCTCTACACTATTACAATACAAACCTCTCTCTACACTATTACAATACAAACATCTCTCTACACTATACTATAACAATTCAAACATCTATCTACACTATTACAATACAAACATCTCTCTACACTACTACAATACAAACATCTCTCTACACTAATACAATACAAACATCTCTCTACACCATTACAATGCAAACATCTCTCGACACTATTACAATACAAACATCTCTCTACACTATACTATAACAATTCAAACATCTATCTACACTATTACAATACAAACATCTCTCTACACTACTACAATACAAACATCTCTCTACACTATTACAATACAAACATCTCTACACTATACTATAACAATTCAAACATCTATCTACACCATTACAATACAAACATCTCTACACTACAATACAAACATCTCTCTACACTATTACAATACAAACATCACTCTACACTATTAAAATACAAACATCTCTACACTATTACAATACAAACATCTCTACACTATACTATAACAATTCAAACATCTATCTACACTATTACAATACAAACATCTCTCTACACTACAGTACAAACATACACTATTACAATGCAAACATCTCTCTACACTATTACAATACAAACATCTCTCTACACTATTACAATACAAACATCTCTCTACACTATTACAATACAAACATCTCTCTACACTATTAAAATACAAACATCTCTCTACACTATTACAATACAAACATCTCTACACTATTACAATACAAACATCTCTCACTATTACAATACAAACATCTCACACTATTACAATACAAACATCTCTCTACACTATTACAATACAAACATCTCTCTACACTATTACAATTCAAACAGCTCTCTACACTATTAAATATAAACATCTCTCTATTACAATACAAACATCTCTACACTATTACAATACAAACCTCTCTCTACACTATTACAATACAAACATCTCTACACTATACTATAACAATTCAAACATCTATCTACACTATTACAATACAAACATCTCTCTACACTACTACAATACAAACATCTCTACACTAATACAATACAAACATCTCTACACCATTACAATGCAAACATCTCTCGACACTAACAATACAAACATCTCTCTACACTATTATTACAATACAAACATCTCTCTACACTATACTATAACAATTCAAACATCTATCTACACTATTACAATACAAACATCTCTCTACACTACTACAATACAAACATCTCTCTACAAACAATACAAACATCTCTACACTATACTATAACAATTCAAACATCTATCTACACCATTACAATACAAACATCTCTCTACACTATTACAATACAAACATCTCTCTACACTATTACAATACAAACAGCTCTCTACACTATTACAATACAAACATCTCTCTACACTATTACAATACAAACATCTCTCTACACTATTACAATACAAACATCTCTACACTACTACAATACAAACATCTCTACACTATTACAATACAAACATCTCTACACTACTACAATACAAACATCTCTACACTATTACAATACAAACATCTCTCTACACTATTACAATACAAACATCTCTCTACACTATTACGATACAAACATCTCTCTACAAACTATAACAATTCAAACATCTATCTACACTATTACAATACAAACATCTCTACACTACTCAATACAAACATCTCTACACTATTACAATACAAACATCTCTACACTATTACAAAAACATCTCTCTACACTATTACAATACAAACATCTCTCTACACTATTACAATACAAACATCTCTACACTTACAATACAAACATCTCTCTACACTATTACAATACAAACATCTCTACACTATACTATAACAATTCAAACATCTATCTACACTATTACAATACAAACATCTCTCTACACTATTACAATGCAAACATCTCTCTACACTATTACAATACAAACGGCTCTCTACACTATTACAATTCAAACATCTCTCTACACTAATACAATACAAACATCTCTCTACACTATTACAATACAAACATCTCTCTACACTATTACAATACAAACATCTCTCTACACTATTACAATACAAACATCTCTCTACACTATACTATTACAATTCAAACATCTCTCTACACTATTACAATACAAACATCTCTCTACACTATTACAATACAAACATCTCTCTACACTATACTATTACAATTCAAACATCTCTCTACACTATTACAATTCAAACAGCTCTCTACACTATTACAATACAAACATATCTCTACACTATTACAATACAAACATCTCTCTACACTATTACAATACAAACATCTCTCTACACTATTACAATACAAACATCTCTCTACACTATACTATAACAATTCAAACATCTATCTACACTATTACAATACAAACATCTCTCTACACTACTACAATACAAACATCTCTCTACACTATTACAATACAAACATCTCTCTACACTATTACAATACAAACATCTCTCTACACTATACTATAACAATTCAAACATCTATCTACACTATTACAATACAAACATCTCTCTACACTATTACAATGCAAACATCTCTCTACACTATTACAATGCAAACATCTCTCTACACTATTACAATACAAACATCTCTACACTATACTATAACAATTCAAACATCTATCTACACTATTACAATACAAACATCTCTCTACACTACTACAATACAAACATCTCTCTACACTATTACAATACAAACATCTTCCTACACCATTACAATACAAACATCTCTCTACACTATTACAATACAAACATCTCTCTACACTATTACAATACAAACATCTCTCTACACTATTACAATGCAAACATCTCTCTACACTATTACAATACAAACATCACTCTACACTACTACAATACAAACATCTCTCTACACTATTCAAATACAAACATCTCTCTACACTATTCAAATACAAACATCTCTCTACACTATTACAATACAAACATCTCTCTACACTATTACAATACAAACATCTCTCTACACTATTACAATACAAACATCTCTCTACACTATTACAATACAAACATCTCTCTACACTATTACAATACAAACATCTCTCTACACTATTACAATACAAACATCTCTCTACACTATTACAATACAAACATCTCTCTACACTATTACAATACAAACGGCTCTCTACACTATTACAATTCAAACATCTCTCTACACTATTACAATACAAACATCTCTGTACACTATTACAATACAAACATCTCTCTACACTATTACAATACCAACATCTCTCTACACTATTACAATACCAACATCTCTCTACACTATTACAATTCAAACATCTCTCTACACTATTACAATACCATTTTCTCTCTACACTATTACAATACAAACATCTATCTACACTATTACAATACAAACATCTCTCTACACTATTACAATACAAACATCTCTCTACACTATTACAATACAAACATCTCGCTACACTATTACAATACCAACATCTCTCTACACTATTACAATACAAACATCTCTCTACACTATTACAATACAAACATCTCTCTACACTATTACAATACAAACATCTCACAAATAATTACATAGGCCGTAACATTTTCCTAAACATGGTCTTAATTAAAGTAGTGAATGTGATTGATTAAACATTAACTAACATTATGTGGGATATTTTCAGCTCATTACAGGTGTTATGGACTAACCGGGCCATACAGACAAAATACATATTTTCCAATACTCAGTTACACTTTTCACTGGGGAAGTACATTTTAGTCACTTAGCAGATGCTCTTATCCAGAGCAATTCGGGTTAAGTTCCTTTTTCAAGGGCACATCGACAGGTTTTTCACCAAGCAATCTCAGGGATTCAAACCAGCAACCTTTCAGTTACTGGCCAACACTCTTAACCGCTAGGCTACCGGCCTATGGCATTGCGTTGTGTGGCAAAACTGCACATTTTAGAGTGGGCTTTTATTTCCCCCAGCACAAGGTGAACCTATGTAATGATCATGCTGTTTAATCAGCTTCTTGATATGCCACACCTGTCAGGTGGATGGATTATCTTGGCAAGGGAGAAATGCAGGGATGAACAGAGATGTAAACAAATTTATGCACAAAACGTGAGAGAAATAATATTTTGTGCGTATGGAACATTTCTGGGAACTTTTATTTCAGCTCATGAAACATGGGACCGACACTTCACATCTTGTGTTTACATTTTTGTTCAGTGTACATACAGGAGGACAACACAAAACACTAGAACATGTTCTGTTTTGACCAAACTTCAATAGCTTCAGGGTTGTACTAGAGCATCAGCGGTCACTGTGTGATGTGTGATGTGCTTGTAGGGGCTTACCACTGCACAGGTACCCTTTTCACTTCCAGGCAGAAAATGACACATTCAATAAACTCAAGTATATTGGTCAAGTGTCAATGGCATCAAACGCACCTGACAAGTGACTGAAGTCTTCCGCGCGAACATCGAAGCCCCATCCTGTCATAATATTTTATAATTTCCAAATCATTATCTCTGTTTTGAGATCATAGCTTTGATACATCGAACCACTGCCTTGCTGGCATGCTTTAGCACTGTGAAAAACAGCAAAGTAAAAATGTTTGTCGAGGGTTGTGGGACTTAAGGTTAGATGGTGATGAGGAAATCTAATCTGTGAGATGACATTAACAGAGAGTGTCAATGAGCCTGTGTGTGTCTAAGCCCTCTAGCAGACAGTGGTGGCTAGGGTTACCAACCGTAATTCTGACGGTGAACGGGACACAATCAGCCTACTTAATCTCAAAGAGCTAGTCTCTTATTAAAGAAAAGAAAGATGATCTGTCTCCGTTCTACTGCATAAAACAAACGTACATGTGACTTATCTTAAAATGGAAGCAAACGTACATTAAATTAAAAACGCAGATTGGAGAGATCACAAAGAAAGCCTGAATACCGTTTTCCCTTTATAAATAAAAGCAGGTTGTTTCTCCTCAAAAGTCCCAGCCTTATAAAACTACCTGCCTTGAAAGACACAACCCAGACAGCACATTTTTAAGAATTAGCATCACAAAGAAGTTAAATGTCTCTCCTTGCAATAAACGACTCCTAATACGACCCTGCAATTTCACTGGTGATGATAAACAGGGGGAGAAAGACAACAGAGGCCTTGTGGGTAAGACAAGCCCTTACTGTACATTACAGCCATTATCATCCCTGAAGAATCCTTTTGGATGGACGATGGGGAAACAGAGCATTGTGGTGGCTGTGCTATGCATGAGTGGCTTATTAAAGAATACCCAAAGAGCCTCCCAGTCCCTCCTCTCCTCCAGTCTGGTCTGACTAACCCAGTCTTCCTGCCCTCCCCAAGAGGACCCCACATTAGTGCTCCCACCTGTTTGTCTGGGGACTCCCCGGACACAATAGGTCATGAAATGCAATCTCTCTTTCTCACCACACAAAAGGAAAGAGAGCGGATGAACTGCAAGCTAAATGACCTTCACGTTTGGATAGTCCCCAGAATTGCTCTACCATTAAAATAAACTATGCAAATACTATATTTTACAACTACATGAGCCCAAGAGGATTACTTAAATGTAGAAGAAACACTAAAAGGTAAATGAAAAGTGTTAGAACTGGGTGGATAGTGGATATTTCCTTGTGAGTGTAACACAGGGCAAAGAAATCCTGCTTAATGTTTGTACTCACTATCTGGAAGTCTTGTCTCCCAACCAGCTGTGTACACGCTGTAGACTGTCACTGTTTTTTCCACAGGAAACCAAATCCATGAGAACCATCAGAGGAGAAGAGGGGGAGACATACTGGAGCTGAAGAGGAGAAGAGAGGGGGAGACATACTGGAGCTGAAGAGGAGAAGAGAGGGGGAGACATACTGGAGCTGAAGAGGAGAAGAGAGGGGGAGACATACTGGAGCTGAAGAGGAGAAGAGGGGGAGACATACCGGAGCTGAAGAGGAGAAGAGAGGGGGAGACATGCTGGAGCTGACGAGGAGAAGAGAAGATATTTAAAAGCATACTCTAATGAGCTGATAGTCATAGAGAATATGACTTTTCTTTTTTATTCACCAATCTGTTCACTCAATGATGAGTATGATTGACAATGAATTTTTTAAAGTGTATATTACATATGATAAAAAAGACCTGAAACTTGACACTCACTTGAGAGTCACTCTAGGAAGCTCCTTTTAGAGGCCCTTAGCGGCAAACCTGTCACCTGGCTGGTATTGATTGACAGGTGTAGGCTGCGGTGCAAGTGTGGCTCGGTGGTCGTGTGTCTTGGGGCCGTGGAGTGTGGCTCAGCGTGGCTCACCATTGTTCTTTGCAGATCTTAGATCACCCAGAGCCAGGCAAGAGACTCAGTGGGGAGTCCCGGCTCCACACCATACCAGGCTCTCCACACCACCAGGCCCCAGGCCACAGTTTGTATCGACTCGGCAGGCCTGACAGCCCAGGACGGGACAGTGAAGAAGGGGGGCTTTGGAGTACACAGGTCTGTGGAGCATAATCCACATTTCACTGGGAGGTTGGGTAGGGACTGTATGGAAGGTACACTACATGAGTTCAAGTCCATAAAATTTGTCTGATGGATTATAGAATTAAATAGGTGTTTGCTCCCTTGCTGTTTATACTTTCATAACTAAAATTACAAAAACATTTTTTTTGTGCAAATGACAAGTTATACATTTGCTAATTATAGAGCACAGACTTTACTGTAGAGACACTAAAACTAAAGGGACAGTAAAGTTACTTTGTTAATGTGTCCCATCCTCCCCTTCAGACATTACCACCTTAAACCAGTTAAGTCCATTAGACAACAACACTAAAACAGCATGTTATAAAGGCTGCAAAACAAACATCAATACCCGTAGTGGTGGAAACGAGACAGATCTACATCTTCTATAAGAACGTTATGGAAGATGCTTATGTGCATGAGTGTGAATTAAAAAGTGTGTATTCATTTTATTCTATAACACTGGATGGTGGCACGGAGACACACTCCAAAAGCCTGTCTGTCAGAGAGCCACATGGGCAGACTAGGGGCAGTCCCACTCAGCCTGTGGAGATTGTGTTTCACCATGTTTCACCCCAGTCTTCCTGTGGTGCTGTGTTGTGAAGCAGAAAGCCACTACTGGGAGGCACAGTGGAAGAGATCAATTCTACACATTCCTGCCACCTGAGATTCAAGTGTTTCTGTAATGCTGCACAGCTCAATCAATACTTAACCAAACCTAGTAGGGCTGTTGCCTGCTGCACGCCTGGGGAAAAAGGCCCTCCTCCACCACACATCACTAGGACCACTCACTGAGGGTTTGTTACACAACTAAAAGCATGTGTCTATTTCATTATTTCTCCTTGTTGCATCCCTTTTCTCTCATTTGATCACACAAGGGGAGCTGCTCCATATGCTTATCCCACCATTTTCCATTCTCCTAAATCCGTGGCCGGGCCCTCGAGTTAAGGCTGGGTTATTTTTTACGATTATGTAGTTAGCAATCGTTGATGGATTGCTCCCTAGTATCTGGGCTCTCAGGCCTCTCTGAAGATTTGATCTTTCTTTAAATAGCTGAATTAAAATGATATATACATTCAAAGGAAATATTCCTGAAATTAAAAAGACCATTGTTTTCAACACATTTTCCTTGGTGCATTGCAGAATTTCAGAGCTTTGGACTGTCATCAAGGACATAGACTATATATACCCTACTGCAATCAGAGTAGTTCATCCACCTTGAGGCTGAGTGAAAACAAGCACACTGTATCACATCAAACACTTCATTACCCCTACACGCACAACAGTGATATAGTGAACTATAGCCACACATTGTATATAGGTATATAACTCATGTTTGAAGCTCCACCAGTTCAAAGTTCGATTGAATGTAAGTAATTCCAGCTCTTCAAATAAAAACCATAATATCCATCCACTATTACATGCATTTGAAAATTGTATCTATTGATTTTATGAAGAATTAGGAATGATTTAATATGGTTGAAATAAACAAATTTAACAAACAAATTGTTCTCTATGTCGTGGCAATTTTACCACTATTATTATTGCTATTATTATTATTAGTTCATTATAGTTAATTATAATCATTATTATTATTTTTTAAATATGGTGCTTCTGGATGGATATTGAACCAACTATAGTGTAACATATATTATGAAATTCGTGTTAATAAAACTAAAGATTTATTTTTCCTCCATAGTTTTACAGGCCCACTTAAGGTTACAAACGAAATATGAAATAACTTCCATTCTACATCAAAGTGTATGGAGCTAAATCTACGACTGATTAAATAGGCAGATCAGGTATCATTAGTCAAACTATAATCATAAACTGCTATATCAATAAATGTCACATTTACAAGATAAAAAAAATCCGATATTATCCTACACCTCATTTCCTTGTTTACTTTTCTAAGACAAATCACTAACCTAATCACCGAGCACCGGTGAGAATCCGGAAGCTGATGCACTGTACGAACAACTCTCTATCAGGGGACCAGATGTGACCGTCAAAAGGGAAAACAGGCACGGGGGGCAGGGATCTCATCGTCGGCCCCGCAAGGGTAATTTAGCGTCGAGATCTTGTAAATATTGGGGAATCTAGCCAGCTATAAAATCCCGAAGAGGAGGGGGAGAGAGAGCGGCGAGGGAGAGAGGATGCGGAGCTCAAATGAACAGGTCCTGTATTGCAGGATGTGCAATGATGTGTTAAATTAAATGCAGCTGTTCAAAAGCAAAAGGGTAAAATATGCCTCCAATGTCATCAACCGTTCCATCAACTGTCCACGTGGTGTTTCTGGCAATATGTCCCCTGCTCTAGTTTTGTGAGGCGTTACACAGAAATTAACAATGCAGCCTCTTTTAGCACACTAATTCAAAACAAAAATTCATATTTTCTATCACCGAATATTCAAATTGTATGCGTCATGACACATTGTATGCCTATAAATTGGCTAATTTAGCGACAGTTTAAAAAAGTTGTTGTTCACTTTGATGTAATTTATAAGGCCTATTCTGGCCATCATTAAGTATATAATTATGCATTATTTTTTACATTTGAACGAAACGTGTTCTGCAATCTGGATTAAAATGTATGATGAGTAACAGAGAGTGTTTACCCTAGGCCTAGACTGTGACGACGAGTCTTCTAAACCCATCACATCAAGCCTTTGAAAGACAGAGGTTTTCGGGACCGGTCGATTCTTTAATTAAAGATTCAATTGACTGACAACAGCAGGAATGATGAACTAAGAAATGTGACTATCGCATATTTTTTCTGCTATCGCATATTTGTTTTATGACCGATCACCACAACCCAGGTGTCCTCATTGATTACGTCTACATCCGAACTCAGATTGTTTGACACAATCATGCAAATCACTTTTACATTTTTAATACTGCTTCACAATACTGCTTCACTTTTTAATTACTGCTTCACAACAAGTGCCAGTCGAAAATGAGAGGGGAGATACATTAATTGACCAGTATTATAGATCCATGATACAGTATTATTTCATAAGTGCATATTTAAACTCAAATTTAAAAGTTTATTCTACAAAGAAAATATCTGATCCCTCAAATAACATGACAAGACCACATTTCAAAAGTGAAAACTCTCCAATTATTCCAAACCCCCATTATCTCCAATCATAAAGCATACAAAACAGAAAGAAACAGAAGAGAATGAAGAGACACAAACACTCATAGTTTTCTTTTGGAAAACGGATGTATTTGAATAATAGAGTAAAGAATGACAGTATCTTAGTTGTTAGTAGGTATTAAAGTGTAGAGAAACTGGACCCATAAAGATCTTCCAACTTTCCAAGAAAGTGCATGTAACAGTCCGAAGGTTGTCAAACCTAATATATATTTATATTTATAAAAACACTATCATTTGTCCCCTAGCCAAGATGGACTTTGTCTTATGAGCTTTATATGTACATTTTGTTGTGATGGAATTTCTAGTTCTCACGTCTCACATTATTTACATAGACGTCAACACATATGTTGCACTTGATGCCAATGAGGATGCTGAGGACATAGCAGCAATGTGGAAATCCAGCAGATGACCTATAGGAGAATCCCACCCACATGATTGGCTCTCTTCTCACTTCAAACCAGGAAGTGGACCTCTCCGAATTCATCATCTCCTCTAACAACACAACTGTTTTGTGTTAAACTTAACACCAAAAAGCAACAAAACAAAAAAAGATAAAGAAAAAAAATGGAACTATGGAAGAAAGAAAAAAAGGACAATACATAGAATAACATTAACGAACAAAACAGGTTAGGCCTACTGTAACTCTAAATAAACACTTGAAATGCCTACTGTAACTCTAAATAAACACTTGAAATGCCTACTGTAACTCTAAATAAACACTTGAAATGCTTGAATGCTTTCTTTTTCCTTAAATAAAAGATCAACAGCGGTTGATAAGGAAATGACTACAGTGTAATCATAGTCCCTTGCCTGAAGTCTCAATGATTTTTTTCAAGGGGGAACGTTAATACACATCTGTTAGACCATCTAGAGTAGATCAGTGTACATCATTTACAGCCATTCTGTTTCACTTATTACAGATCTAATGCATCACATGAACATCAACAGTTGTGTTAAAGCTATATACTACAGACCAAAATAACTTAATGCCAAGGTAAAGATATGCTAAAGTTTCAACAGCTCACTTTCAGCTCATACCCATTCTGGCTGTAGAACAGAAACAAATGAACTGTTAATGCTTCCACTTGGTTCCGAGCAAGGTTATAATCACTAATAAATAAGCTCCTTTAAACTATAACATGTTGTACATTGTACAAAAAAAGCAACTTCTCTTCACACTCATGTTGGTAAAGTTTCAAAGGCAAGCCAAAGCAAAGTCATTCTTTGTCTTTGCCTGGTTCTCTTTCTCTTTTCAATCACTATGTGTGTGTGTATGTGTATGTGTGTATGTGTATGGGTGTATGTGTATGTGTGTGTGTCTGTGTGTGTGTGTGTGTACATATGAGAGGGAAAAAGTCTCTAGTTTGTGGCAATCTCTTTGTTGTCCTCCATGAAACGTGTGAATCGGAAGTGGGTCCCGTTCTCGGCGTTGGCCATTTTCTCCAGGCCAGCCAGAGCGGCATTGGTTTCTGTACTGTGCAGCTTCTCCAGGTTGCCTGTGAGGCCGCCCACGGGCGAGCTGCCTCCGTTCCCCATGCTCCCCGACAGAGATGGCAGGCCTCCGTTCTGGATGACAGAGATCTCATTGGTCTTCATGGCCAAGCCGCTGGAAAACGCTGCAGCGTACTGGTTCCAGAAGCTAGCCGGGTCTCCGTTGCCCAACCTAGATGCCATGTCCTTCTGGAAGATCTCTGGGAACTTGACAGGGTTGGTGCCCAGGAAGGCCATGGAGCCGTCTACAGAGAGCCGGCGGCCGCGTCTGGCAGGGGCGCTGTTCCACATGTGTGTCCCCATATGAACCTGGAAAGAGAAACAGAGATACAGAGAGAGGGAGAGATATAGAGAGAGAGAGGACACAAATCAGAAATATTTCAAACTTGGCCACGACAAAGGCACATAGTAACAGATGATGCAATGGAAAAAAAGAAAATAATAAACAGCAAGTTAGTATTAAAAGAGCAGGAGGATTGGTGCAGTGAGCTGTGAACGGCGTGGGGACGTGGGCATGGTGTAACCGTTTTATTATGGCTAGGATGAAATACTGCATTTAATCTGAAACCTTCATTCAAACGTCTCATGAGGGAGACCCTTGTGCTTTGGTTCAAATGGCCCTGGCCACTCTCATTGCCCTGGCCAGTATTACATCTGATGTTTACCCCTGCTATACCCTTTGCCAACGAGGACAATGTATTTTTCTCCTTCTTTTGATCCTGAAAGGATGAGTGTTACAGATAATTCATGTTATTCTTTTTAAATCTGTAGAAACATGGAGGTGTCAGATACACAACTGAATGTGTTGTCTAGAGTGATAACATGTTTTAAAATATCACTTGCTAGAAATTATACATAATTTTAATAAAAACACACTACAAAATCATAGCATCAGCTAAATGTGAAATCTTGCTACAAATAATAAGGGTATTGTTTTTTTTATACCATCAAGGGTGTAAACTATAACTGGTGCTGATTACCCGGTAATTGCAATCTGTTTATACATTTGACAGTGCTTCCTAAATATTACACCTTTCTATGTTTCACCACCTTGATTTCACACAGTTGAGTGGTGTGATCACATTTGGCCCTTCAGTTCCTGTTTATGTCTGAGGTTTATCACCTTTTCCAAATGGTCAAAGGGAAACTGGGATTTTCATGGGGTAAACTCTGGAAAACTGAGGATGGTTGCCTCTGGTTGCCTCTAGTAACTGTAGTTAATTCTGTTAACTGAACCATTCCCAGCTGTGCTCTGCTGATCACATTCTCAGGTT
The DNA here is from genome assembly GCF_034236695.1 of Oncorhynchus nerka. Taxonomy (NCBI): domain Eukaryota; kingdom Metazoa; phylum Chordata; class Actinopteri; order Salmoniformes; family Salmonidae; genus Oncorhynchus; species Oncorhynchus nerka. The sequence goes on from NC_088423.1 coordinate 81,449,671, forward strand.
TCTACCCAATAATCATATTAATGGGGTGATTCAACCTTTCCGCTGAGCTGGTTCTTTCATCAATTATAGAACATTACTGCCTCCGAATGGCACTAACATAACACTCAAAGTTATGGACCAAAGTTCTGGTGACTTTTATACTCCTCCTAATCAAATCAAATCAAATCAAATTTTATTTGTCACATACACATGGTTAGCAGATGTTAATGCGAGTGTAGCGAAATGCTTGTGCTTCTAGTTCCGACAATGCAGTAATAACCACCTATAGATATTCATTAATAAATATGTGGACATTTTCCAATTCCATTCATAATGTTTTTAAATATACAATTGCCCTGAGATATTGAATATGTGTGTATTTTACCTATTGCATTCATAATGTTTATAATCATACAATTACCTTGAGATTTCCTTTGGTGGTGAAAGCCCGACCACAGATGTGACAGGCGAAGGGCTTCTCCCCAGTGTGGGTCCTCTCGTGTATCTGCAGAGCGCTAGAGGAGGAGAAGGTCTTCCCACAAGTGTTGCAGTAGTGCTGCTTGGGTGTCCGGCGTAGAGGGGCAGAGGCTGAGAGCACAGGGGATGTAGAGTCCGAGGTGGTCACCAGGCCATGGGGCATGTTACTTGCCATGTCCTTATGGTGATCCCGGTCCTGGTGGTCCCTGTGGTGTTCCCTGTGATGGTCGATATGGTGGTCCCTGTGGTGGTCCCTGTGGTGGTCCTGATGGTGGTGGAGGCCGTGGAGGAAGCCGTTGACCTCTGATTTGATCATGGAGGACAGGGAGTTCACAGAGAGGAGGGAGGGGGTCGGACTGGAGGAGAGGCTGGTGTTAGAGGGTTCGAAGAGCTGCGAGGGCAAGTCCCTCATCTGGTGGGTGAGCATGTGCTGCTTCAGGTTGCCCTTGGTCGAGAAGCCCCGGTTACAGGCCGTGCAAATGAACGGCCTTTCTTTGGTATGGCTTCGGTAGTGGATGTCCAAGGCACTCTGACATGCAAACGTCTTCCCACAGATGTCACAGGCTGTGTTCTTGAACGTGCCACGCTCACGGAATGGGAAGAGCATGCCCAGTGGGTCTTTAGACGGGTTGCAGGATGTCAGGTCCAGGGCCCCGATGCTAGAAGGGTGATGCTGCATGAGGCTGGCACTGATGTGATCCAGGGACATAGCCCTCTGGTGCCTCTCCTGTCTCTCCTGCCTCTCCTGTCTTTCCTCCAAGCTGGGGGATTTACGTTGATGTTGGGGGTGCCCATTGGTGGGGGATGGGGGCTGCATGGAAGAGGTAGATTCTGACACTGCTGGACTCCCGGCACTCGGGCTCTCGATGTCCCCACCCAGGGATGAGGAGTCGTTAGTGAGGCAGTCCCCTTCCATTGAACCTCTGTTCCCCATGGCCTTCATTCTGCTGGCCTGCAGCTCCTCTACCAGCCTCTGGTGGGGGTTATGGTGGCTGTTATGCTGATTGTCATGGTGGTTGTTAAGATGATTGTTATGGTGGTTGTCATGGTGGCTGTGATGTGGATTGTTATGGAGGTTGTTGTGGTGGATTCTATAGTCAATATCATGGTGGGTATTGTGGTAGGCATTGTGATGGGCATGATGGTTTTTCTCCTGCCCGTCCTGGACGACCATCTCGGGGTGAGAGGGGGAATTGCACAGGCTGTCTTGGGAGGCATCGGCTGACTTAGGGGTGTCTGGGATGCTGCTGTCAGGGCCGTCTTCCATCCCTTCCACTCCCTCCATCCCCTCCATATCATCATCAGAAAAGTTGTCCAGATCATCAAAGTTCTCATCGAAGTTCCTCTCATCAAAGGAGCCAGTGTCGGAGCCCATGGACTCAGGGTAGCTGTCTGGCAGTGGGGTGTTTGGGATCTGCCCTCCCATGTGCATTCGGATGTGCTGCTGCAGGACCACTGCGTTGGTGAACTTCTTCTGGCAGATGGGGCAGGAGTGATGGACCCTGAGTGGAGGCATGGCCCGGTGGACGGTGTAGTGGGTCTTCAGATTCCCTTTGGTGGTGAAGGCTCTGCCACACACTTTACACTTGAAGGGCCTCTCTCCAGTGTGAGTACGGTAGTGCATTTTCAGAGCGCTCTGACAGCTGAGCACACGGTGACAGATGACACACTCATTGGGGTCCGTCAACTTCCTGTCGATGTTCTCCACCAGCTGCTGCAGCTTGGAGGTCTCCGACCCCTGGAGCGGGTCCAAGAGGCCCCCGAACGGGAACTTAGCCTTGAAATGCTCAGACATGAGGGGCATGAGAGGGTTGGTCATCATAGGCGGGCTGTTGGAGGTTGTGTATTCTGTGTTGCGCTCAGACTCAGAGCTCACACTCGGCATGAAGCTCGACGAGTGATTGCCCTCTTCAGTTTTCCCGTTTGACATAGGCAGGGCTGCAGCTTCTTCAGACAACCCGTCGTTGCTTTTCATTGATGGCTCAGCAGCGTCACAACCGGAGTCAGTCTTTGTGGAAAAGGAGGGGCTGGTTATGGCTACCGAATGATCTTCTTTTTTAATGAATGGTGGCAGGCTGGGCATGGTTGGTGGGAGCAGCATGCCCACTGACGAGGTCAGAGTGGAGAGAACAGGTTTGCTGTCCAGCCAGCTGGTCACAGGCTTCTCTGGAGGCATTGACATACCATATGGAATGCCAGTGCTCGTTGGAATATTGTCTAAATGCTCGGGGACAGGGTATGGATTCATCTGAACATGTGGATACTTCTCTTTATGACGCTGGAAGTGGACCTTCAAGTTACCGCGGGTGGAGAAGCGATTGCCACAGATGTTACACTTGTACGGCCTCTCACCTGTGTGAGATCGCAGGTGGATCTGCAAGGCACTGTCACTCCCAAACACCTTGGCACAAAATCTGCACTTATGCTTGAAGAACGCCTCCTCTGAGCTGCTCTTGGGTTCAAATGAAGTTACGTTTGGTGGCTTGCCTTTCCTCTGGGCCAGCGCAGCCAGAGAGTTGAGGTCCTCCACTGTGGTGCCAATACTGGGCAGGGAGCTGGAAAATAGGTGGTTTCCAGACGGGGGCTGAGGTAGATGTGGATTAGTTACAGGGTTCAACAGGCTACCTATCCCAAAGGCTGGCATGGATGACTTAGTGTGTGATGGGTTACTGAACTGAGAGTGGAGGTTGCTGCTGATCGCATGTATTGGCCTCTTGTCAGATGACGACTGGGAGTTGTTGACTGTGGACGACCCCAGTGAGCTGATGCTCTGAGATGATTCACCGCTGCTGGGGTTGTTGCTCTGAGGTAGCTGCACCCTTTCAGCCAGCTGCTTCAGGCTGCTGATGCTGGCAGACTGGCTGGCCAGGCTCTGTGCTAAGCCTGCGGCTGCAGCCAGCTGCTGAGAGAGATGGGAGCTGAGCGTGGTCAGTGGGTTGGCTGACGGCCCCAACGAGCCTCCTGGTGTGGAGATGCTGGGGGGCACCTGAATTTCAGGGGACTGGGAGGCCAGTAGCAGGATCTGGTGACGGATCTGTTCAATGAGCTGCAGCTGGTGGATCTGTTGCTGCTGCAGGCCCAGGAGTTGCTCCATCAGGGCTGGCACTGCCACCCTGGGGCCCCCGGACCCAGACCCAGAGGAGCGCTGCGTCTCCTGGGTGAACTGGGCCACAGCCACTTTGGTGCTCTGCAGGTTTTCGATGATGACGTTGCTGTTGATCATAGAGATGCTCCCCAGGTCAGTCAGGTTTCCAAGCGGAGGTAGCTGGGGGGCAGAGACGGACGAGGTGCCCGGTGCTGGTCCGGAGCTCTTCCTGCTGGAGCTGTGGCCATTTCCCTCGCCCGTGTTCATGTTGATGTTACTGCCTCCCTCCATGTGGTTGCTGCCTCCATCATTGTCGTGGCCAGGATGAGCGTTGATTTCGGAAACGTTGACGTCCATGGATTCTTCTTTGTCAAGAGCGTTATGCTCCAAAAGGTCACTGCACTCTGCTTGATCAGTGTTATTAACCATGTCATTCATCTGCTCATCAGGATTATGTGGAGGGGAGCCAGGCGAGAAGCTTCCGGAAGGAGAGGCAGGATTCTCATTCACTATCAGAACTAATTGATTCTTAGTGCAATTCTTCTGGTGTTGTTCAAGATCTGATAGTTCAAAGAACTCAGCACAACATCTGCTACAGACATGGGCATCTGACTCCTTGCAGGGGGGGTCTTCCTCCGAGCAGGGCTCTTCTGTGTCCCCTGAAAAACACAGGAGGGGGAAACAGAGGATTAGTGATTAGAAATGTTTTTCAGCTGAAGAGGCAGCTTTATCTATTCAAATTCCTTTGTTGTTAATCTTAAATTAATCAGTTTTACACTTATCTGCTTGATAAGTTCACAAAAAACAACCATCAAAAAAGCAACAATAAACCAAAATAGTGAAAAAGACTCCTTTTAATGTGGTGGCTCTGAGAAACAGGATAAGAAAAGAATGGAAATCAATCATACTTGTTCAAATATTGTCTAAAAGTGATCTTTGAAGATGTACATCTGGTTTCATCAAGCCAACCATCTTTTAAGTAATCATTTTCTATAGACAATCCATCAACATATAAAATACTATGAAGTGAGGACATTGGGGCTTAATGACATTTCATAGAGAAGCATTGATTTCCAATATTTCATACTCCTCCATGTCTACTTGTCCATTGAGTGCAAATCAACCATTTGAAGGACTTATTAGACTTTCAATTTGCTGTCAACTTTGCTCATTTTCAACTCGACTACAGGCATCTTGGACAGGTTATCCCTGTCACTAAGCTAATTTGTATCCCGTCAGGCTGCAATCGGAATCTGACAGCCACAATAAACAGAGCCTTTGGACTCCAGATTGTTCTCTCTAGCCACTCGGACACTCAACAAAGACAGTGTAAAATTATATATGCCATTATTGTACTGATATCACTAAGAATTATACATTTTGTTTTTACTAAAATATCTGTAATGTTTACATAACACATGTTTTTAAATAAATTACATAACATAAAATAAATAAGACACATTATAGTACCTAATATAAAATGAAGAGTAAAACAAACTTTGTATCAAAAACTGTTAATTTGTATTGATGTAAATCTGTAAGTATCATATATATATATATATATATATATATATATATATATACACCTTCCAGGGAAAAATAAAACCAAAACATAACTACAAATGGGTCAATAAATGAGTCAAGACCTATGAGTGGAGCTGCTGTCATATATATTAGAATGAACAGCTTGCTGCCCAAAACCAAGCAACTGGCCACACCAGTTTAAGCAACAGGCAATTCAATACCAACCAATAAGAATACGCTAAATGAATAATTGTCTTTTAAATGTGCAAAGAAACTGGTCTTGGTTATGCAATTTCCATTCAACAAACACAGGGGTCAGTGTGAAAAGAACAAAAGGCAAGTCAACACCCCTGTGCCACTGCTGTGCTCCAGACTTTCCTCATTCTATCTTCTTTTTGTCAAACCAAAATCTCACTGTTTAACATACAAGTTGATTTACAAATTGCAATTCTCTATGAATCCCTTTCACTGTGGGCCCCGGCGATCTACATTTTCATCACGGGTGGAAAGGGAGGAGGGTTCATTTGAAAATGAAACCCAGAGACAGAGACAGAGAGAGACAGAGAGACAGAGAGAGAGAGACCGAGAGAGAGAGAGAGAGAGAGAGATGAGTGCGGCCCTTCCCCACTGAGACAGGATGGCTTCCCATTGTTCACACAGCATGGGAGCGGCGGGCTCATCGGCACGGCCTGGCCTGGCCTGCTCATCTTGGCCAACTCAAAGCAGATCCTGTTTAATTCAGGGATTATCTCCCTCAACGTTTCTCTGCTCTGGGACATCTGATAAGGCAAAGTTGCCATGACAGTAAAACCCAGACTCACACCACTCTAACCATGCAAACGGAGAAGACTCGCTCGAACATTAATGGTAACTTTTTAATATCAACCATGCAGCCCCCCCTGAAAGCGTCAGTAATGAAAAATGTGTTTGATTTACCTCGTGGGAAGGAAGAGTAGCTTTGTTTGGTATTGGTTGACAATGTGAACAAATGAAAGTGGATTTTATGTAAGAGGAAATACATCAATTTACACAATGTCCTGAATACACTGCTGTAGGAAACACTAATGTAGCTAAACAAAAATGTGAGAAAACTATCCAAAGTCAACAATAAAATAAAAGCGCTTGAACCGCCCTTCAAGAACTTACTTAGAGGTTATAGGAGCAAACTTTTACAAACATACAAAAGTGCACTATCAAAGCAAAAATGTAAACATCAAGTTCATAGCGTTAATTATTATTCTCTTACTAGATTAAAGTGCACTGGAGTGTAGTGATGACACACATGTTGAAGCTGCAAGCTACTATTTCCACATATCATTAATATATATTTTTAAAGGATTTAAGATTCCATACATCCAAACGTTTGTTTAAACTGTCCAATGGAATCTGTATGAAAACACTAAGAACAAGTGACTAGCTCAAGTTTCTTCAGAGACCTGTGGATAACTTATTTAGTTAGGCAGTCAGTAATAACTATCTTTAAATGTAACATTCTCTCATTCGTCAAGTGAATGGAAACTGGACATTGTGGATTGTATCACATTGTGGATTCTATCTAAACATGATCATGTTTAGCGACCAAAATAACTATATCCAAAACCACAGAGAAAAATAAAACAAAGAGCATATGCCCAAATTTAACTTTCTTATCAACTTCTCATAACATTCACTGAAACCACAATATATATGTCCCTAATAATAACGTACATGTAACAGGCTAGGATTTGACCAACCAAGGGGTAAATTCACTTTCTAAATCTCAAAGTGTGTTACTCTCAACACCCAGCACACCCCAGCCCCTTCCTTCATAAATACTCAGTGATTGTAAAGCAAATAGTGGTCCAATTAAAACAATCAAATTATTCCATCTCAAATGTGCTCTTTCACAAGAAGCTATTTCCATACCACCACCTTGACTATTAAAAAGGGTTAAACATCTCAGAAGCATGGAGTATTTGAAAGTCTTAAATCTATAATCATGTACTGACATGTAATCATGTTTGTTTACATAAGTAGACATGCACTTAAAAAGAGATGATATTTAATATTTTGTTCATCTGATGTCTTTATGAATAAAGAAAACGAATACTATGAAAATAACGCCAACAAATGAGAACAGCCACAATACACACAACACCCAAATGTCTACAGCAACAGTGCATAAATTAGTCAATGTTTAAAAAATAGCTGAGGATGATCTCTGAATAAAAATAATGCGTTACTCTGTATAAAAACAGTATAAAAATCCTCATGCTACAAGGAGTCACCAGAGATCAGGCCTTCAGGGAGGCAGAAGAGACACATGCCAAAACAGAGAGCTGTATAAAAAGGACAGAAGAGAGTAAATAATAAGTGATATAGAGATGTGGATTAGTAGAAAATATGACAGAGTAGCTTTTTGAGAGTTCCTACGTTACTTTGTAGGGACGCTGGCTTCAAGCCTCTTGACACTTGTGAATTCAGTAGGATGTCTGATGCCTGATGCATGCCTGAGCTAACCCACCTCCTCTCCAGCCCTCACACTGCTGGCCTCACTGGAAACATCCCAGTGAACACTAGATGGGGTTCCACTATAGCTGCCGTTTCCCAGATGGACAAGCCCCAGCCTTAGTAGCTCTGCCCTGGTGACATGATTAAAGCTTAAAGGGGAGGAGAAGGGAGAAAAGCAAGCAAGTCCTTCAGCCGGGATACATCTCAGCCTTCCACTATATAAACATTGGCAAAATGACAAGTAACTGAATCCCTGTTGTTTGTCGTGTACAACAGTGCGAAGGGCTAGGGACCGCCCTGCCGATCTCCCTCTGGGGGGGCTACTCTTGCAGGGTGGAAGTGGATGGTGGTCACACTGATAAGACCCCCCCCATCACAAATATAGGACAGGGTCCCTGCTAGGCCCCTGTGGTTCTGATCAGCAGGGTCAATGACGAGGTACAGGAGAACACACTGCAGCCTGAACTCTCATCAACTTCCCACAGGGAGACACAGGGGGACCCTGGCAAAGGTTAAAACAGCTGAACATCCCACCCGAGAACTCTCTCTCTCTCTCGGGGGGACGAGATGAGAGACAGACAGCCTTGACTTTCAACCTCATACACTAACTACCCAAGTGGCAAAATGCCCTCAGCATCTCCTTAAAATGTATTAGGAATGTTAGCCTCCCTCTTTTTTATTTTGCATACAGAGACTCCTGAGGACTTTCCAGTTCCACACAAACAGGAGATCTCTCAGCCATGAGCACACATTCTAGAATGATCAATCCATTACCAGAAAAGCAAGTATTCCATGTCCCTAACCCATAATTACAGGTATTGCATTTTCAGCTTGTTTAATGCATGATGCATTTGGGTTATTTATTGTGAAGCTCAGTAGGCACCAGTCTGCTGACAGAGAATGACTAAAGTTACTATTCACTACTTTATTACATTTTAGGGGAAATGCAGCAGTCAAGGAAAAAAAGTATGATTCTAGGTATAGACTATGTTTTGCATTGATCCTTAGTTCCAACCAAATCATGCAACCTTTGGTAGCAGTAAATGCTTCTTATGCAAGGTTTAAGTTGGGTGAAACAGAGCTTTATTTCCAGCTAGCATAACATGTTTTTTAAAGGATACTGCAAACAACATAGTTGTACACACACTGAAAGAGCTTAAAACATGGACAATGTCAAATCAGTCCAAAAATATAGATTAGTTATATATGAAAAATAAGTCAAACTAAATTGACTGTCTCGATGAAAATATATTTCCATACAACTCCTCAGAAGGAAAATACATAGACAATGTGTATGGAAAAAACAGCCATATAGGGTCAGTTAAAGAGCCTCTAGAGTTTCCTTTCTGTAGGCTATGTCATGGCAAACACTTCTAATAAACAGATTTTAATAGTAATAATAGAGGAATATGGGATACTATAGAGCAGTAACTACAAACAAGTCAAATGTAATCTGTATCAGAGATAGGAGCTTATGATTTCCTTTGGAAGTACCAGTGCAATGACATTATAGTCTGCAAAAAGACAAAGCCTAATCTAACTTCCATTTAAACTAATGAACAGAGAAAATGCAACACTTAAATCTACTATATATGTGAGACTTTTTAAAATACATTTACAATTCTAGAATGTTAGATAGAAACTACTGTCGTTTCACTACGACCATTCAACCATTTTAAAAATAGTTATTTCAGTAAATTGTACGTTTGAGGCAATATATCCTATACAAACCTTAATAATCTGCAAATTGCTTGCTATTTTTAAGATAGTGAAACTTAAACTTTGCTGCATCTAACTACCTTACAAACACTATAGGGTGAAAGTTATGGCTATGGGTGTTGTAGGCCTATAGAAAATACTTCCATAACCTGGTTTTCACAGCAGGTCTAAAGCACATCTTTAGCAATAGAAAATTAAATCCCAGCATGTTGTAAGTCTCGTTGGAAAACATAATTTTATCAAATGTATCAGCATAAGAGGAAACGTGACTGTTGGTGGACTTAAAAGAGATGGTCAGCTGGTCACTCCGGAGTAGTGGAAACTCGCAAGGGTGACAAAGCGTTCCTAAAGCAACCAAGGTAGTTGCATAATAAAATTCATTCAACCACTGTCGCCATCTTTTTGATGGTCTCAACCACAACTTGACATATTCTTTATACTAGCTAATTTTCATGACGTGAGGTAATTTGGTGCTGAGCTTTTGTTAAAGTAAATTAACATAAACCTTTTACATATTTTTGAAAATTATTGGTAGAAGTTTCAGGGAAAAGTTAACTTCTATCGTAAAATAACAGGCCTCTGTCCCTCACTATTTCTTTCTCTCTCGTTTTCTCTCAGTGTGTGTGTGTGTGTGAGAGAGAGAGGGGGGGGGGGGGGGGGGCGAAAGAGAGAGAGAATCGGAAGCAGTATGTCATCTATTCTAACATTTACATTTTTAAATATTTTGAAAATTATGGTTTAGGAATATACACCGGCAGGTAGCCTAGTGGTTGAGCGTTGGACTAGTAACCGAAAGGTTGCAAGCTCGAATTCCCGAGCTGACAAGGTAAAAATATGTATTTCTGCCCCTGAACAAGGCACTGTTCCTAGGCTGTCATTGAAAATACGAATTTGTTCTTAACTGACTTGCCAGGTTAAATAAAGGTTTAAAAAAATACACAAGGGAAATGTAGGAAGTAAATAAAAAGTGTGCATGCGACTAAGCTTAAAACCAGGTATTAACATTAAATAAGGATATATATAATAACTATAAGGTGGCGACAGGTAGGCTAGTGGTTGGGCCAGTAACCGAAAGGTTTCTAGATCGAATCCTGAGCTAACAAGGAAAATAATATGTCGTTCTGCCCCTGCACATGGCAGCTAACCCACTGTTCCTATGCCGTCCTTGTAAATAAGAAGTTGTTCTTAACTGATTTGCCTAGTTAAAAATACATTTAAAAAAAGGTAATTTTGGTTTCAGTGTTCTGGTGCATCACATTGAGATTGGGGTTTAAAAACCATATAATTTGTAAACCGAATGTTTACCATCCGCCATTAAGACCACAAGATGTCAACAAACTGAAAATCGATAATTCAAGCAAATGTTTATATTTTCTTATCATTTTATTTTCATCCAGCCAAGGCTTGGCAGAGAAATACCGACTTTGTAGACTAGCCTATGTACAGGACAGTCAGAAACAGTAGAAACTTTACGCGAGTATGCAAATTATTATGTATTTTCTATATAGGCCTAAACCCAAAACAGAGGGCAAACATTTAAGAAAATACTGGTTATTTCGACGCACAAGTACTTGTCCGTGCATAGAGTACAGTTGGGCAACGATTGGAGTGAAACTAAGTCGACTACAAAAGCAGAAACTTAAACGAGCCTTTCGCTGCAGCAACTTTGCTTCCAGCAGCAATAGAGGAAACTTGCTTCAAAGTGTGTAAGACAAAAATGTTGATTAAAAAATCAATCTTTGTAGCCTACCACACAAAGTGTTCTAAAAGTGAATACTAAAAGTGTAGGCTACATAGAAGCCTATGTCGAGGTAAAGGTAGGCTAAGCAGCCTAATAACAAAACTATAACGCATGCACTTTTACACGGTTATATTTTGTAACATAAAGTTGAATTCTAAAGTAATATGAAAAACAAAACGCAATAATATTATATTTTCAAGAATAAAAGTATTTGACTGTGTCTTAGAGCGATATAGAAAAGGCTCGGGCCATAGTTCGATCATAAAGTAGATAGTCTATATATATAACAAATGTGTCTTGTTATGATAAGCTGATTTTGAGACTGTAAATAGCATGAATTCATTTTTTTGTGTGCCTAACTTAGAAAAGAAAGGGGGAAGAGTTCCTATCCAAAAAGAAACGATCATAAAAAGACAAACAAATCTGAAAACCAGCTATTAAAAGATAGTAGCTTGGATAAGAGCGATCCATTGCCCGAACTTACCATTGTGCTTGGATAAGGCCAGATGAGGGTCCGATTGGAAATGTTGCGGCTTTGCTTGTTTCCTCCGCGACATGCTGGCTCACACATCAGCCAAGAAAGAATAAAAAATTACTAAAAAATCTGTTGAAAATTACAAAAATCGAGTCCATCCACAGCGCATTTGTCCTGTTATGATTATCAATAATGCTTTGCGATTAATCATAAGAGGGTTCTTTGAAAGGCGATTGGCACCTCGCCAGCCCCCTATTCAAATTAAGTCTCTTTAATCAATTAAGTCCTGATTTGCTGGGGACTCTTGTCTCTCTCTCAGCTCCCACCCAATGAGTTGATCCGTGTGGAAGAAAAGGCTGGGTTTTCCAACTCCCTTTAGATACAGTTTAACCCTTCTTAAGCAACCAGCTGGTAGCTACGTAAAGCTTATTTTGGCTACTAGTGGAATGTCAGAGTCTTCAGTCCATGCGCGGAACCGTATCTTTCCTATTGACCAAGCAGCGATCAAACCCAGCAGAGTTAAGTCAATTTGAACTGACGAGACGCTCACCGTGAAACCTCCGTGATCTCACATACAAATACTTTCCACAACTCTGGTCGCTGTTGCTGTGCATATCCTCCTTTCAGATTTGCATTGAGGTCGTTGTAATTCAGATCTTGTATGTTGAAACACCAATACCTAATCGTTGGTTGGTGGTGCCTCAAGGCAGCGAGGAAAACGTTTATCGACTATAAGAGGCTCGTGCGTAACGGCACCGTAGGTGTCTCGGAACTCCAAGATATGTATCGAATATCCAAATCAGATTCATTTGATTATCGCCGAACGGTGTTAGTAACACGTTTTCATCACACATCGCATTCCGCGAACAAACAAACTTTAAGGGCCCATGTAGGACTGTGAGAAATGTTGAGCCCAGCCCACCTATGACGTGATTGGTCACTGGGCTATTCTATCATAAACCGACGGAGGTGCAATCTCTCTCTCCCCTCTCTCTCTCGCTAATTCTCAAACGCATGGTTCGCGAGCGAGTGTGTGTGTGTGAGCGTGAACGACTGACTGACTGACCAGCAGAGGGGACAGTAAAGAGTGTATGATTCTGTTTCGAAGGCATGGACATGTTTGTGTTGTTTATAGATGTTTACTATACATAGGCTACTTCAACACATCATGCATACATTTCACGAACTTGCGCGTCATTGAAACATGGAGTTGCTTTAATTTCATAAATCAAAGCTTATTTAGGGAAACTCGCTACAATCAGCGTCTTGTCCAAATTGTAGCCTACAGTAGCCCAGCATGTCACGGGTAGCCTGTGTGTGTTTATTTTGCTGTACGTCAAGTTTATAATTTCATTAGTTCTGTAACAAAAATGAGAACCTTATTGCGCAGTTGTAATGCAAGACAAATCCGTTGCTATTCAAGAAGTGGATTTAAATAGAATAATAACAGTAGAATAGTATACATTTAAAACTATAGAGGTTACACTGAATAGACGTTGATCTTTGCTCCAAACACAACGATAAATGTGTACTTTTTCAACATAGAGAACTACTGGCATATAGAACCGAGAGGAGAATAAACAAGATCTTTATTGATAAAGCATTATAATACAATATAGGTCACATAATAAGTGTTGAAAAATATAATTGAATTGTAACACATTTTTTTGAATATGTGAAGCCAATAGCTAAGTCCATTTTATAACCAATTGTATGTACGTTAGTAATTTTATAATAATTATAATAATAATACAAATCATAATATACAAATTATAAGAATCATAGTTCTAAAATTATACACTATTCGTGATGACTCCTGGAGTCATCCTTGGGAATGTTTGAAGAGAGCAAGAGTTCCCATAGGAGCTGCTCTGTGTCTAGTAGATTTATTGTGTGGAAAAGATAAACGAAGCTATCAGTCGGGCTGATTTTGAGAAATGAAGATAATAATGTTACTATAGGTGATGTCTTGGATGCCATTATTTTTCACTGAATATTTAAAGAGCTGCTGCAGGCTAGATGGATCTAGTCCTCTCTTGTTTCAGCTATCTTTTAGGACGAGTCCTATTTACTTATTAATGGCCGAGGAAGGGACAGGGGAAAAATATTGGTGATAGCTACTTTTGTTTGGTGGACACTGATAGGTCAATACAGAATATCAATAAGTAATACATATTTTTCAAATTTTTATAAAATTATTGTCGTATTGGAAGTGCCATTTTCAGTATAGTCTATAGAATAAAGTTGTATGTTTACAATCCCTCAATATCTCAAAAGGTAGAAGGAATCAAATAAAAATAATCCAACAAAAATAAAGCCTATTCATACAGAGATGATAAGGAAACTGGAATACAATTACATACCTGTATGTCATACAGGGTAATAATAGGCCTACTCGTATTGATACCCATGGGAAAGAAACTTTGCTGAAAATTATATCGGCGGTTAAACTAAGAGGGACAAGAAAATAGGTCTGCAATATTGTAATGTCCCGGGCTGAAAAATCAATGGGCAGTTAATTGATGTGAGTGTTGGTGTGAGATTGTATACAGGGTGATTTGCAGCCCAGCCGAGCGAGAGACATTTTAAATGAGATTCACCCCAGACGGTCGGACTATACTGTGTTAACAATCACGGGATGAATGACACAAACGGCAAGAATTTTGGGGGTCTGAATTGAAATAAGTGGAGGAATGAAAGCGAGGGATGGGGGTAGGGGTTAAATAAAAGCTGTCCGAAACTCACTCCCACCCACATTGAGAGGGGCAATTAATTGGCAGCACTGGAAACAAATGTATAGGGGGACATCTCTCGCTTATAATGAAAATATGACAAAGTTATTAACAATTATATCATATTCATAAAGCGGGTACTACTAGAGTAAGACATAGACTATACATTAAGATTGAGTCAATAAAAAATAATATGTTGGTTGTTTCACTCAAGAAAAAAGTATTTATACTTTTGAGTTTGGGAGAATATTTTTGCAACGCAGGAAAAGTGACTGACGCTGTATTTTGCGCACACATACTCAGTGCGCGCTCACTCTCTCTGTCATGCGCAATCGATAAGCAGCATATAAGAGTGGGAGATGCGTGGGCCCATCATTCACTATTATCACTGACATACGATAATTGATCATTGCTCAGAAAACACAGAGCGTTTGACCGCATAATTGAATAGCATAAGCAAAATGGGCATTTCTACCGCACCCCGAGACCTGTGTTGTTGGTGGATCCCATATATCAGTCTCTTGCAAATACACCCCCCCCCCGCGCTCTCTGTAATAGAGGGCTTTTGTGTAACACCGCATTCAACATGTAGTATTCACACACAGTTCTGTCGGTTTCTAAACACGATGCCCAAAGAATTACAACTAGTTGGATCACACTTTGAACTAGGTCAGATGCATTAGTGGGCTGGAGGCTAAAACAGAATTATAGAAGCTCTAAACAGCTCGAAATTATTTAATTAATGTAAAGAAACTAGACAAGTTGTTTCACGGAAACATTTATGGGGGTTTTCAATCTGTAAAAAACGGATAACGGTCTGTCGTCTTCCCGGTATAGGCTACCGCTCATTACACTCCTCAAGGCATTTACTTACCCAGTAGGCCTACGTTGTATCGGCCTAATTTACATGCGAACAGTTGAAGAACACGGGACTATTTTAAGATCTTAGAATTTATCCAGATTCACTTGTGCGCCTCATGAGGATAAAGAAGGCTTTCAATAGGAGATAAACGAGCAAATAACACATCATCAACTGACATGGGACAAGACAATTCCCAGCTGAAAGTATGAATATTGCTTTACTAGAATGTTTACATTTCAGTTGAGTTTCTGTGCTTTACATGACATGCACGCCATGGTAGGCCTACTTCTAAACACGATATAATCAATTAGTCAGTGTTTTAATTTCACAAGCATTTCACAATAATCATGATCAAGATGAATACTGGACAAGCAGAGGATGGCCTCAATCATGACACTGCCGTCCTTGATGCGGATTAAAGTCTTGATTAAAGGGATTTCATGCAGAGACCAGCCTGCTACACAAAGCCATAGTCATTTATTTTCCATGTGCTAACTTGCTAGAATAAAAAGTAGGCTTATGTTACTTCTAAAGGTTTAGAGTATTATACAACTATAGCTAAGCTATTCGATACAAAACCCCCAAGATAACATAACTGTGGATATTACATATTATATTGTGTCCTTAGTTATTAAAATTATTTCAATACATATTTTGACAAAATAATATTATGACAACATTTATTCATAAGTAAGTTTACATCCTGTCAATCATCTTGATTTTGTGATGTATCAAGTTTCCATCAGCAATAACAGCAAGAGAACTGACAACCCACTTAAAAATAAAAATACAATCATATTTTCTGTCAAACTCTCCCGTGTTTAAAACTCTATATAAGACAACACAATGTGCCATTTGACAGAGATCCCTTTGAAAAATGGCCTGCATTAAAATTCAGTACCTGCCTCATGCAGCAGAGAATGATGTCCATTAATTAAGAGATCAGGCCTCTTCTATTGTCCTCTAGCAGCCCTGCTACACTTGTCCCACAGATTGTGTCTCCCCATTGTTGCCCTCCACAACTTCCTGGAGCATTACTCCATATCAATAGGAACTTGTTTGTATTTACATGACCTTAGTTGGAGTTACAGTCTCTCCTTTCAGGTCTGGCTTGTTTGAGAAAAAACAAGCAAACATTCAGATGTGTCACAGTGGTGCCAGAGGTCATCACTCTCCAACACCCTGTTTCTCCATTTTGTGTGTGTGTTGTCAGGTGAGCTGTTGTCCAGGTACTAGTGCTGAGAGCTGTGGGTAGATGAATAAGTATCTGACCTAAAGGCTTACTACCAATCAGAAGGAGTGAGGTGTGAGAGCAGAGAGCCAACAGTTGATCTTGTATTTACAGCCATGAGACACTTAGCTAGAGTATACATACAGGCTTCAGGATGTTAGTGGGGGAGTGAGAGCTCCTTTCAGCACCAAAAAACAGGACACTGTGAGTTGGGGTTTGTCAAATTGTTCATACATGTTCAAATCCCAGGTTGGGTTTAATAACACATAAGGCTATTTGAATGGAATTATTTGCTTCTTTTGATTGAAGTGAGATTTAGAGTATTGTTGCACACACAGGGTGTTGTGTGTTATTTTTCAGGAAGTGGTATTTGTGTGCTCAACACTTGATAAGTGGGTTTTGCTCTATTTAACAATCTTATGTGATAAATACATTTAGGATATTAGATATTTGATTTTAAAAGTATTTGTGTCACATCCATACACTGGACCTCAATGTCTGTTTCTCATTAGTTCAATCAAACCCCCAAGAGACCCAGAGCGTTTGCTCAATAGATAAACAGTCATTCCCAGAGATGCAATCATCAAATACTCTCCATAGTTATGATACAAATTCACTTGATTGTATTTGATGAAACCCACTCGCTTGAGTTGGAATAATGATAAACACCTTGACACTCTGAATACCACCAAGATTCTAATTCCGGAATCCTTCATATTCTTTTAAAACAGATTCTGCTTTCACATGACTTTGACAAATTATACTTGGAAACAGAGATGCTTAGTTTGTTAAATGTTTCACTGGAGTCAGAATTACACGGACACACATCCCTTCAGACATGGGAGTTAGAGGAGGACAAAACACTTTAAACATCTTGAAGAAATCACAGACATCACCAAAAAAGCGGAGTGTTTATCTATTTTTAAGACACTGGAAGAAAAAAAATCTAAATTACACTTGAAATGATCCCTACAACACCACATACACTCGCAAACATTAAACATGGCGTTTCTTCAGGTGAACCAACCAAACAGGCAGTGTAACTTACTACCCCACAAAAGGCCATGCATGCAGGTAACAAAATGGAGGGAGAGCGAGCGAGTCAGAGAACACCACGAAAACCATACCATCCTCGTAATAAATAACCCTGAAAAGTTCAAACGTATCAAGTGGTTTATTTGTAGCAGTCCTGGTCACAAGATGTTTATCAGCCACCGTCAGACAGCCATGCTGGTTGGCCAGCGCTTTAACTCTGTCTCAGACAGACCCTTATTGCTATTGATAGTTAGCATCAGTGTCCCGGCTGAGAAATGGAGATGCTGCGGGCAAACAGGGGCTATTGATCTCACGCTTGTCCCTGACTTGCCTGGAGCCGAAGGAGAGGGATGGCAGGGGAGGTGGGGTGTACCACTACACAATCCCTCCCCTGCCTGGCACTCCTGGGGAAGTAGGGCTGGTGTAGTGGTACACCCGGGGACTACTGTATATCTGTGACAGATAGCTGCCTTCAGTACATTTACTCTAGACACCTTGAGGAGTTATGAGGTTTGAGGGTCCTATGAGGTATGAGGCTTTAAGTATATCACAAGATAGCAACAAAGAGAACTGCAAATCTCCCATCACATAATTTTGCCCTGTCTTCAATTGTGTTCTTATTCTAGTTCAAATGGTGTCATCTTATAGCTGCACTGTAATTGGTTGGCTATTGTAATAACGTTTAACAGTATTAATATATTACTGTATTACAGGTTCAGAGTCTTATTTCTCGTGGTTGGCATAATGATCCCAATTTACTTGGGTGGACAACAGTTGCCATGCTATCTCCATGCTGGGCCAAAGTGGCGTGAGATATATCAGATGAGTATTTCAAGATGTTCTCTACATCATTCATGTTTCCCCCTCTGCCCCTATAAAGAAAATAATGCCTTATTTTGAACGCCTTTCCATTTTTAATTGTTCTTTAAAACAAGCACAAACACACATTATACTGAACTGAGGTCATGGTGGTTGAAATGTGTCACTGTCTGGAAAAGTAAAGTGAGGAGTAGTAGAGGTCCTTCTTTGTAAAGCCGTCTGTTATTTTATTTCATAGGGACCACACCGTAAAGCACTGAGTGTAGACTACACTAAGGAAATGTCTGCAGAGCAATAACAACTAGCAGACAAGGTTGGGGTCAATTCCATTTCAATTCAGTCAATTCAGGAAGTAAACAAAAAATTACAATTGAAATGGAACTGACCCCAACTCTGCTGGCAGATCATCTCTGACAAACGCATTCAGGAAAATGTGTTATGATTAGAATTGAGCATTTCATTCCTCATCATGTCTACAGTATTTCTGTATTTGGCACTGTGAGAGAAGGAGACGATGCCCAGGGGTTAATGTGTCATACTCATTTAGCCCACTAGCTGAAGCACAGTCAGATGTGGGACTTCAGAGAGCTCCCTCTCTTTCCCAATGACTACCACACTCACTACCTAGAGGGATGTGTGAGTTTATTCAGTGATGCTACAGCAGTGCCATCTTTCTCTCTCTCCATCTCTCTTCCTCACTCTCTTTCACTCTCTCTCTCGTGTCTCTCTCTCTCTCCCTTCTTTTTCTGCCTCTCATTCTCTCTCTCTCCTCAGCCCTACTCAGGCAGTGTGTCAGACAGAGCAGAGCTGCAGTCTGCAGACTCTCTCTCTCTCATTGAACAGAACTACACTGCCCTCTAATCTGAGTCACCTCCCAGCTTTTTGGCCTGGCTGTCTTGTCTGTCTGTGTTCCTTTCTATTCCCCTCAGTGTATGGCAAAGAGCATAGCGTGAATCTCCTTACCTTTTCATGACCAGGGTGATTCACCCTCCACTTTTATGATGTCATAGTTAGCTACGTTAATTCTGTCTAGCTCTAATGTCTGAAAACCGAAAACCTTCTCTTACAACAACGACATACGCACATGCACACAAGTACACTCACACAGGTCTCTTTTCAAAGAAGTTCGCTTTTTTATGACTTCCTCTCCCATTCAGTGTCCCTCCCCTCTCTCCCAGAGTGCCCTGGGTTCTGCTGTGAAAGAGCCTGGGCTATTATCCCACTAAAACTCAAAACCCAGCTTTGTTTTGTCCAGATAGCTCTGCTTTTCTCTGCTCTACTCTCTCGTTAATATTCACAGAAAGAGCCCTGGCTTTCACAAGACGGCTGCTCTCACAGTTTAGCTTCCCCTCAGCCAGCCCAGTAACAGCCCTGTGAGTGTAAACATGCTGGAGGGAGGGACATCTCCTGACAAACATCTCCCAGGACGTGCCAGCTTGGCACCCCCTCGGATCCCCCTGGCCCCCCTCGGATTCCCCTGGCCCCGTCATTCACAGCCTCCAGCCTGGCACTGGAGCTAAACGGGAACATGAGAGTACCTACTAGACATCACTGCCAGAGCGCGCGCACACACACACACACACACACACACACACACACACACACACACACACACACACACACACACACACACACACACACACACACACACACCTCCTGACTAGTGACACTCTCAAGTCTGCTTTCTGCAGCGGAAAATTGGGAGTGGATGCAGCCTACATTGAGATTAATTACATTGAAATAAGTATTACATTTAATGTAACTATCATAAGCACATTCATATTTCATAGAATCATCTAAGAATGATAAATAATGAATAGTACCATTTCAAATGATCATTTAACTAAGCATAGCTACCATGGAAAACAACATAACACTACTATTGTTTTTAATTAGATTTTATAATGTAGCCTTTATTCAACCAGGTGGCTCAGCTGAGAACCGACTGACTATCAAGGTACTA
This sequence comes from Oncorhynchus nerka, assembly GCF_034236695.1. Taxonomy (NCBI): domain Eukaryota; kingdom Metazoa; phylum Chordata; class Actinopteri; order Salmoniformes; family Salmonidae; genus Oncorhynchus; species Oncorhynchus nerka. The sequence goes on from NC_088423.1 coordinate 81,469,803, forward strand.
TCTTTACCTTGCAGCCTTACACTCCTCCAACCCCACCATGGTAAAAAAAAACACACACCATGTGTTAAGTACAGGCCCTATATTTAAGAGCCAAGTGCATCACTCCACTCCAAACATTGATAATGCAGCAGACCATGTGGCAGTCAGACCCCTGGTGATGTTAACAGCACACTGCTATTATCGCAGGTGTGATGGCTAGCTCCACACTGTCTCCCTCACCAGCCACCATCCAGCCCACAGTCACATTTACATCTTAATTACCTGCACAATCAATGGGGCTGCACTTTGGCTTCGTTTGTGACATTCATGAAACCTCATTTAAGGTGTAAGAATAGCCTCCATAAGTATTGGTGGCGAAAGAAAAGTACCATTCTTCAACATTGTGTAAAAGGTAGTAAAGGGACAAAGCAGTGCATTCTTATAGGTGTAGAGAACACATGGCACTGAACAACAGTCATAGTGAGGTTAGGTATTTATGATGATAGCTGGGAGTAGCAGCCTCCTCCCCAAAATTACAAAGAAAATAGTTGGAACATGTGCAATGTATGACAGAAAACAGATGGCTCATTGGGGGTGATGCGGGTGATTTAAATGGCAAGTGACTGAACAACAAACTCGCATTAAGACTGTATTGATCAGTTCACTGTTTCATTTGTGATCAATAAGACAATAGGTAGGGGCTGAATCCAATACAGGCAGGGCCAGGGAACAGACTGGACTGGAAGTGTATCGAACCCTCTTTACTGAGGTATGGAGGAGGGAATAGCCCGGGACTAGATAACAGGCGAAGTAGCAGAGGACCGTTTCTATATGGCAGATGGTCTGAAATAAATCTCTTGAAAGCTTATCCAACTTTATGCAAAACCTTCACCTATTTGTAGGAGAGGAGGGAAAAGAGATGATGCCAGAATCCATGAAAGTGTATTGAGATCCACCCGTTGAATCTACAGAGGGTTTTATACAGAGCATTACACTCCTGAGTCTGACATTCAGCCCAGTGCTCATAACGGCTACAGTGCAGACTGAGCCCCTGGCACCAAACAACTCTACTTCTGCTGTAAACCAAGTGAACATGACTCTCCCCTGTGTCATCACTATCCCCCTACAGCGTGATTGATGTGAAATACGCACATTTCATTTTCAGCCACACAGTGAGACACGCTGCTCTTCTGACAGAGATGAACGGAGGACTCCATGATGAATTATAGCACTTTGATGTATCACGACAGGCCGATCTGAATAATACAAATGAACAATTAGCAAATGTGCTCTTAATTAGCTGTTTCCAGACATTACAAAGAGCTTGTACAATAATGTACATGAACATGTCTCATCTCTAATCTTTAGGTAGTTACATGAATATTACTGTGACTTAATTAGGGTTAATTGTATAATTTCCTTCCTGTTATCACCGATCATGGACGTCAAGTACAAAAGGAAAAGCTACACGTATCTTAATGAATTTTTCATGAATTCATCACCAAGCGCACCAAATAGAGGCTGCATGACTTGGTGAAAACAAAATCTGGGCTCAATTGGTTGGTCTATTCAAAATAGACTAAAACAGAAGGATATACAGAAGGAGTACAGGAAACAGTTTGGGACCAGGCCTTGGTAGGGTGTACTAGGTTGGAGATGAGGAGCTTGTTACACTTCATATTCCCACACCTCAACACTGGTGTTACTCACACCCTGTCTGTCTCATAATTACATTTCATCAAATTCAATTGCCATCAGGAAAATTCAATTTGTCCAAACCTATTCCCCAAATAATAAATTGGTTAGAGTAGACTCTCTAAAAAATATCAATGGTAGGCCTAAACTTATGTAAACAGTGCATTGTTTCTGTGCATTGTTTCTGTTTCTACCTCAGTTGGTAGAAAAGCGCTATATAAATCCAATCAATTATTCTGAAATGACATGCATGTACATTCTTAACAAGATCAGAGGATCACCTCAGATTTGTCAATTTGGGAAAAATAAAGAAGGATCAAAGGTTGACACGTGTAAAAGTCGGGAGAAGCACAGTTCTGTATCAAATCAAATCTGTGTGTTAAAGAGAAATCAGGACCTCAGCCAGAGAGCTGATAGTAAATATCAGCCGTATAAATGATCATGTGAATACATGGGGCTCATAAGCTCATAAATCCTCCTCTGCAAAGTAATGTAGTTCACAGCTGACATGGGGTAGGCACAAATCATAAATACTGTGTGGCATATTAATATTACATCAAAAGTCAAGAGGATTGTGTTATAACATACTCACGCTGAAGCTAGGTCCCTGGAGCCAGATCCCAGCCTTCCAGCTCTCTGGGGAGAGAAAGTGTTAAATGTTTTGGCTACTACAGTGTATTGTATCATGGTTAACATTTGTCAATCGTTTCTCACTAGATAATGTTATCAGAAGTGCTAGTGTGCGGACATACACAATATATACAAAAGTATGTGGACACTCCTTCAAATTAGTTGATTCGGCTATTTCAGCCACACCCGTTGCTGACAGGTGTATAATCGAGCACACAGCCATGCAATCCCCATAGACAAACATTGGCAGTAAAATGGCTTTACTGAAGAGCTCAGTGACTTTCAAAATGGCATGGTCAAACGATGCCACCTTTCCAAGAAGCCAGTTCGTCAAATCTCTGCCCTGCTAGAGCTGCTGTAAGTGCTGATATAGAGAAGTGTAGGAGCAACAACGGCTCAGCCGCGAAGTGGTAGGAGGTTGGGAAAAGGTTGACAAAAAAAGATGGAATGAAAGTGAGAGAAAGAGGGAGAGAAAGGGAAATAAAGAGAAAGAGCAAAAGACAGTCGGGGGAGAGAGAGAAAGAGCAAAAGACAGTCGGGATAGAGAGAGAAAGAGCAAAAGACAGTCAGGATAGAGAGAGAAAGAACAAAAGACAGTCAGGATAGAGAGAGAAAGAGCAAAAGACAGTCAGGGGAGAGAGAAAGAGCAAAAGACAGTCAGGGGAGAGAGAGAAAGAGCAAAAGTCAGTCAGAGGAGAGAGAGAAAGAGCAAAAGACAGTCAGGTAGAGAGAGAAAGAGCAAAAGACAGTCGGGGTAGAGAGAGAAAAAGCAAAAGACAGTCAGGGGAGAGAGAGAAAGAGCAAAAGACAGTCAGCGGAGAGAGAGAAAGAGTAAAAGACAGTCAGGGTAGAGAGAGAAAGAGCAAAAGACAGTCAGGGGAGAGAGAGAAAGAGCAAAAGACAGTCGGGGTAGAGAGAGAAAGAGCAAAAGACAGTCAGGGGAGAGAGAGAAAGAGCAAAAGACAGTCAGGGGAGAGAGAGAAAGAGCAAAAGACAGTCGGGGTAGAGAGAGAAAGAGCAAAAGACAGTCAGGGGAGAGAGAGAAAGAGCAAAAGACAGTCGGGGGAGAGAGAGAAAGAGCAAAAGACAGTCAGGGGAGAGAGAGAAAGAGCAAAAGACAGTCAGAGGAGAGAGAGAAAGAGCAAAAGACAGTCAGGGAGAGAGAGAAAGAGCAAAAGACAGTCGGGGTAGAGAGAGAAAGAGCAAAAGACAGTCAGGGAGAGAGAGAAAGAGCAAAAGACAGTCAGGGGAGAGAGAGCAAGAGCAAAAGACAGTCAGGGTAGAGAGAGAAAGAGCAAAAGACAGTCAGGGGAGAGAGAGAAAGAGCAAAAGACAGTCAGGGGAGAGAGAGAAAGAGCAAAAGACAGTCAGGGAGAGAGAGAAAGAGCAAAAGACAGTCGGGGTAGAGAGAGAAAGAGCAAAAGACAGTCAGGGGAGAGAGAGAAAGAGCAAAAGACAGTCAGGTAGAGAGAGAAAGAGCAAAAGACAGTCGGGGTAGAGAGAGAAAGAGCAAAAGACAGTCAGGGGAGAGAGAGAAAGAGCAAAAGACAGTCAGGGGAGAGAGAGAAAGAGCAAAAGACAGTCAGGGGAGAGAGAGAAAGAGCAAAAGACAGTCAGGGGAGAGAGAGAAAGAAAAGCAAAGACAGTCAGGTAGAGAGAGAAAGAGCAAAAGACAATCGGGGTAGAGAGAGAAAGAGCAAAAGACAGTCAGGGGAGAGAGAGAAAGAGCAAAAGACAGTCAGGGGAGAGAGAGAAAGAGCAAAAGACAGTCGGGGTAGAGAGAGAAAGAGCAAAAGACAGTCAGGGGAGAGAGAGAAAGAGCAAAAGACAGTCAGGGGAGAGAGAGAAAGAGCAAAAGACAGTCAGGGGAGAGAGAGAAAGAGCAAAAGACAGTCAGAGGAGAGAGAGAAAGAGCAAAAGACAGTCAGGTAGAGAGAGAAAGAGCAAAAGACAGTCGGGGTAGAGAGAGAAAGAGCAAAAGACAGTCAGGGGAGAGAGAGAAAGAGCAAAAGACAGTCGGGGTAGAGAGAGAAAGAGCAAAAGACAGTCAGGGGAGAGAGAGAAAGAGCAAAAGACAGTCAGGGAGAGAGAGAAAGAGCAAAAGACAGTCGGGGTAGAGAGAGAAAGAGCAAAAGACAGTCAGGGGAGAGAGAGAAAGAGCAAAAGACAGTCAGGGGAGAGAGAGAAAGAGCAAAAGACAGTCGGGGTAGAGAGAGAAAGAGCAAAAGACAGTCAGGGGAGAGAGAGAAAGAGCAAAAGACAGTCAGGGGAGAGAGAGAAAGAGCAAAAGACAGTCAGGGGAGAGAGAGAAAGAGCAAAAGACAGTCAGGGGAGAGAGAGAAAGAGCAAAAGACAGTCAGGTAGAGAGAGAAAGAGCAAAAGACAGTCAGGGAGAGAGAAAAGAGCAAAAGACAGTCAGGGGAGAGAGAGAAAGAGCAAAAAGACAGTCGGGGTAGAGAGAGAAAGAGCAAAAGACAGTCAGGGGAGAGAGAGAAAGAGCAAAAGACAGTCAGGGGAGAGAGAGAAAGAGCAAAAGACAGTCGGGAGAGAGAGAAAGAGCAAAAGACAGTCAGGGAGAGAGAGAGAACAGTCAGGGTAGAGCAAAAGACAGTCAGGGGAGAGAGAAAGAGCAAAAGACAGTCAGGGTAGAGAGAAGCAAAAGACAGTCAGGGAGAGAGAGAAAGAGCAAAAGACAGTCAGGGAGAGAGAGAAAGAGCAAAAGACAGTCAGGGAGAGAGAGAAAGAGCAAAAGACAGTCAGGGGTAGAGAGAGAAAGAGCAAAAGACAGTCAGGGTAGAGAGAGAAAGAGCAAAGACAGTCAAAAAGACAAAAGTCAGTCAGGGAGAGAGAGAAATAGCAAAAGACAGCAAAAGACAGTCAGGTAGAGAGAGAAAGAGCAAAAGACAGTCAGGGGTAGAGAGAGAAAGAGCAAAAGACAGTCAGGGAGAGAGAGAAAGAGCAAAAGACAGTCAGGTAGAGAGAGAAAGAGCAAAAGACAGTCAGAGGAGAGAGAGAAAGAGCAAAAGACAGTCAGGTAGAGAGAGAAAGAGCAAAAGAAAAGAGTCAGGGAGAGTCAGGTAGAGAGAAAAGAGCAAAAGACAGTCAGGAGAGAGAGAGAAAGAGCAAAAGACAGTCAGGAGAGAGAGAGAAAGAGCAAAAGACAGTCAGGAGAGAGAGAGAAAGAGCAAAAGACAGTCGGGGTAGAGAGAGAAAGAGCAAAAGACAGTCAGGAGAGAGAGAGAAAGAGCAAAAGACAGTCAGGTAGAGAGAAAGAAAGAGCGATACAGAGAGAGACCAGAAAATGTGTTCCGAAATCAGAGACTGTGATGGGGGCTAATGGTAGTGGCGGGTGGTGGAGGCGGAGGGGGGTAACTGAGGTTGCAAGGCAATTTCTCTTTGTTATCAAGTGAAATGACTCTGCAAATATGACAATAAATCACGTGGGAAATCAATCTGAGAGGAGGCGACTGTGAGCCACTGATAATGCATCAATCAATATTTAATGTTTGGGCCTTAATTAATCCACAGACGCCAAGCATTCTTTAAGTGACAAAGAGGAGAGAGGAAAAACGAGCAGAGAGTGCTTTAGCATAGAACAGCTCTTATATCAAACAGGGGACATTGAACTGAGAGGCCTTATCAGTCGATTCCCTTTTTTGTGGTTTATTAGTCTTCCCTACGTCATTTACAGAACCAAGATGAGCATAAGAGATGCTGTGTGGCATGGGATCTATCAAAATCATGCATTATGAGACTGGTGATGAAAAAGATACTGAACTGAATGTGCTAATATACAATAATTAAAAAAGTCTCAAATTAAGTAAAATCTTTCTATATACATCCTACACTGACATAGTCAAATTATTTATAAGTGGCATCACAGTAATTTCATTTGAAATGTTTTAAAAATATCAGCTAATTCTCTATTCTGTACCAAGCCGTGTGAATGTACATTTAGAACTCCATTTCCAGGCTGTGAGAACACTGAGACCCTCCCTAATGCATCAGCTGCCCCTGCCTCCATACCTGTGCACCGATGACACCTCCATGTTTGATCCATGCGAGGTGAATGCAAGGCCTCTCTCACAGTCGCACAGAAGATCCAAGCCTGAACGCTGCAACTGCAGAGCCGTAATGGAGGCCATGCTTACCCTGAGCCCTCTGATCACACAGACAACGTCCCACAGGTACTAATTACTACATCCACAATGCAGAGATACAGTAGCACAAAGAAATAACACAGGGGACGGCTGACATTTGGATACCTGCAGTGAGATTCAGCCGGATAATTGGACCACAATCTCCCACAGAGAGGGAGTGTTTAAAGGAGCTGATGGATAAAATGGTCTCTGGATGAATATAGAAACAGTTGAACTAGGCCAGGTCACCAGAAACATCCCCTCAGTGGAGTTACAGACCAAGTTAGTGAAGCTGTAGAGAAGCACAGCAGTAGTACTTCAAGTTACTAAAGACTCCTTAATAAAGAATCACTTAAAGAGCTTCTTGAGATGTAGATAATGTGTTGAGGGATTGGGTATTGTTGACTGAACATATTGATAGCAGCATTTTATCTGTTGTGTTATTGTCCTCAGATGTACAGCTCTTCTTTCATCTTCAAAGAGACATACATCTTTGTTTTACCTTTATTTAACTAGGCAAGTCAGCTAAGAACAAATTCTTATTTTCAATCACGGCCTAGGAACTGTGGGTTAACTGCCTTGTTCAGGGGCAGAATGACAGATTTTTACCTTGTCAGCTTGGGGATTCGATCTTGCAACCTTTTGGTTACTAGTCCAACACTCACAAAAATGCAACACACTTCTTGCGTTAATTTGTAAACCCCAACTTAATTTTCACATTTCACACAAACCTGAATACAGGTCAAACACACCTGTCTCAAACAAAGGATTTTTTTTACTCAGTGACATTTTTGTCACCTCAAAAATACAGTAGCTTTCTATTCCTGATGCCTATCTCAGATACTGAAAATGCTCTGAGGCACGAACAGAAACACCTTGGCAAGTTCACTATTAAGCCAGAGGGTAGCCCCAACACATTTCACATCAATATTACATGTACATCCTCAACATTTCAAAAACCAGAGAGAACAACAAACATAATATTCCACTGAAATGAATGACAGTTCTTATGCCATTTCCTGCTGGTGGTGTGTCTGATTGCAATAACCTCCATGGGTGATGTAACGAGACTGTATAGGATACTTCCTCCCTGCTGAACGGTAACAGAAAACGTATTCTACATTCGCTTGGCTGTGTAAGCACACATACACACTGACACCTTATGCACATATAATCACATACACTGTACAGAACATACAGTACACATGACATGACATAAGACACAGTTCATACACTTGACATAGGGCTACATATGACGCCACAGGCTGATAGGGAGCCATATGAACCATATTTACAGAACGTCACACATACTAAAAACTAGAAATCCAGAGACAGCCCATGCATCCCTTTCCTGGTCCCCTGCTACTCTAATGCACAATGGCTCGCTGTACTGGAGGAGCTATGCAGTTGCCAATAGCACATATCCAATTGGTCATGCTCATTAAAAGCGAGAGGGCTAAAACAAGCAGGACTGAAAGTGAGTTGTTGGGCAGACAGAGGAGCCATTTGGTGATTTATTGGGATGTGCTGCTGTGTAACGCAAAGTGAGAAATGAAATAAGCCAAAGTGTGAAGCAGAAACACTGAGTTGCAGACAGACAGAGCTAGGTCGTAAATACCATGAGGTTAAATAAGACATCAGCCCAAATGGCAGTAAAGTGTCTTAATTCCACCAGACATATGTGAACATGTGTAACTATATCATCAAATCCCCAAATGCCATGGGTGGACATGTTCCCCGCCATGCAGACTGTGTCTGGGTGATGTAAGAGTAGCCTCCTGTCAGGACCTATCAGAGCAGAATACATGAACATGTCTGGGGAGAAGACAGGCTCATATGAACTGAGTCACTGGAGAGATACTGTACTTCCTACTGAAGTGTACTATAGGATGGACAATGGTGGTGTCTAAAATATGAAAAAAGCGAAAAGATGTAGTATTTAAATATGTAATCATAATTATTCATAACACATTTTGAAACATTCTTTGATGAAACAAATAAATCAGTTTTTAGGAAACTAATAAATATACTTTGTGGAAATTAAGAAATACTTTTCTAGGGAAGTTAGAAATACTCTTTGAGGAAACTGAGAAATATGATTTGTGGCATCTAACAGCAAGTAAAAGACAACGGTTTTACCATGAATACATAAACACCAAACAAAGAAGTATCACTCCACTGATGCCCTTCTAAACGGAGTTCTCAAAGTCTCTCGTGACTCTCCCCTCCCTCCCTCCAACCTCCTCCTTGGCCCTAGAGTAGACCACTCTCCCGACTGCCCCCACACTCCTCCCAGTCCCATCTTTAGTGTTTATTACAGGTGACCTGCATCTTCAGTCAGAGGCTAAGTGGTGGCAGGCTGGAGCCTGGAAACAGGCCTGACAAACAGAATTTAATGAATCTCCTGACGTGGCTAATCTCATCCACAAGATGCCTTTAATGCAGCTGTCTGTCACTAGAGCTGGATTCAAATTCCATTTGCGCTTAATTAAGCTTACCTAGTGCAATGGGACCAATGGAATAGTCCCAAAAATGCAAACCCTGAATACTTGGCACTCCAGACAGGCTCAATCGAACATTTTAAGTATTTGAAGGAAAACAAATACTATTTGAACCCAGGCCTGGTGTCGGATGCCTCTAATGCAAGCTCTCAAAGCATCTCTTTCCCCTGATGAGGACCACTGCCACAAGATGCCAAGAGACAATGGGGTCCAGAGGGGCACCTGCCATTCTATTCCTGCCTCATAAAAAAACTAACAACAGGGGACGAAAAACCCAGGCAAGGAGGCGATCTATCTCCTATGTCCCCGACCGACGAAGGAAGGAAGGCTTTCCAGCTGGATCAAGGCTACGTCTGATGATGTCACCCCTTTTATCATCCCTTTGATTAATTCCTCTGTCAATTTGAGACGCAAATTTGTTGCTGTGGTTTTTAGAATGCATCCAAGCAATATACAAGCTGATTGCATATAAAGTCATAGGCTCGGGTAATGGAAATGGGGTGGAGGGGGTGGGATGGTGGAGGGTGGAGGGGTCTGGGTCAAGGAACTTTAAGAATGTAGTGTTGTTCTGTCCTTTTGTGTAACCATGCTCCTGTGCCAGGGTGGGGGCTTTCTATCTAATCCACGCTGATTTGGTAAACACTCGCGCGAATACCGCGGCCAGGGCCCTAATTCTGTTGTTTTCTCCCTACTAAAGAAAATGTGTATTTCTTGGGAGATGTCTTGAAGCAGATGGATGGATGGAAAATGTGGGGATAGATTTAATCTCACTAAGGCTCATGCTCAGATTGGACCCACAGATTAGGATTGCAGCCAAGTATTTTCAATAATTATTCTCTGGTTGAATTAAACATATCCTCTTAACACAAAAACATACACTTGCCATGCATGTGGGACTGATGGAACATCTGTAAGGATCACTGCTGTTATTGAGTGGAGAGAATCTATCCACACCACATGCCATAGGCTTTAGTTTTATCCATTTGCAGTAGAAATGTACAGATTGTAGATATCATTTTGATTCATTCTAAATGTAAATATAATGTACAAATATATACACAAAGTTATTATATTGTATATACAGCAGAAATCAGATTTTTAATTAAACAATCACATACACTGAGCATGTTGGCAAGCAACATCCATTTGAACACGGACTATGTCCTATGACACTGGGGACAGCATAATCGCACACCAGCATCATTTGATTGAATTCACCCAGAGTCCGACCTGTTCCTTCCTCCCCCTTGTCGCATGAACAATGACCTGGAAACTTATCTCTCTGCTCACCTGCTCCTCTGATTGTCCCGTATCAAATGCATTTTATTTTTCTTCCCTCAGAGACAATCAAACAATTGGGCTTGTTTGCTAATTGATGGCAAAGTGGCAGGAGCATTCATTTTAGAGATCCATCTATTTGTTGGTATGGAGCCATGGATAAAGACAGCTCATTGAATTATTACCTCTCCCCTGCTGGGCCCAGAGCCCCTTGTTCTTTTATCACTCCCATTTTCATAAATCTCAGGTGGTAACCGGCCAGCCCAGTGTGGCCCACCCCAGATGACACCATGTAAAACAGTTACCTGCTGGCCTCTCTCTGCTGATGTTATCTGGGGGATGTTGACAATGAAAGCAGCTGCTCTGTAGACTACCTTGGGCCAGGCCCCCTCTGTATCCTTTTCTGCTACCTCCTTCCACCTCTCCTCTCGTTCCCTGGGGGGTGGGGGTGGGGGGGGGGGGGGGTCACTCGGTCTCCTTTCCCAGATCTTATCAGGTCAGTGGAGGACCTGCTCCCCTCTAATCACTGGCCTCTCTGGAAATGACACAGTGTAATACAGTAATTCAGGCTGTTCCATGTGTATGTGAGTGTGTATGTGAGTGGGTATGTGAGTGTGTATGTGTATGTGAGTGTGTATGTGAGTGTGTATGGGAGTGTGTATGTGTATGTGACTGTGTATTTGAGTGTGCATGTGTGTGCATGTTTGACTGCGTATATACCGCTCGTGCTTGCGTGTGTGTGCATGTGTGTGCGTGTGTGTGCATGTGTGTGCGTGTGTGTGCATGTGTGTGCATGTTTGACTGCGTATATACCGCTCGTGCTTGCGTGTGTGTGCATGTGTGTGCGTGTGTGTGCGTGTGTGTGCATGTTTGTGCATGTTTGACTGTGTATATACCGCTCGTGCTTGCGTGTGTGTGCATGTGTGTGCATGTTTGACTGCGTATATACCGCTCGTGCTTGCGTGTGTGTGCATGTGTGTGCGTGTGTGTGCATGTGTGTGCGTGTGTGTGCGTGTGTGTGCATGTGTGTGCATGTGTGTGCATGTGTGTGCGTGTGTGTGCGTGTGTGTGCATGTGTGTGCATGTGTGTGCATGTGTGTGCGTGTGTGTCCGTGTGTGTGCATGTGTGTGCATGTGTGTGCATGTGTGTGCGTGTGTGTGCATGTGTGTGCGTGTGTGTGCATGTGTATGCGTGTGTGTGCGTGTGTGTGCGTGTGTGTGCATGTGTGTGCATGTGTGTGCGTGTGTGTGCATGTGTGTGCGTGTGTGTGCATGTGTGTGCATGTGTGTATGGTTTAATAAAGGGAAAAAAGCCCAGAGCTGCAGCAGTGGAAGCAGGCAAAAACAAAATGTTTTAGAAGTCATTAAGACGGACTCAGCAAAGAGCCTGCTGTGGACTTGATTTAACACGCCAGGCCAGTAAGTCAGTGGTGGGTGTAAATAATGTATTCATTTTTAAAGAGATTTTTTTTCTCCTTACAAAGATAAAAAACAACATCTCCATCTGGTCAAGTGTGAACTGGGACAGAGCTAGATTAAAGAATGTTCTGTTATCTTCTGTGTGGCTCCACTGGCTTAATGTCCTCAAAATCAATGCCCTTCCAACAAGTGGTTCATTAAAACAGAATGGCAATGTTTAATTCTGCGTATTACAAACATGTACTGGCACTCATTCCAGACCTGCCAGTGGTGCTATATACTAGAGGAATTAAAAACAAGACAGAAATCAAAGCACAAGCAGGGAGATTCTTCCAATTACTATATTGTAACGAAACAAATATGATCAATCTAAAAAAAGTGTTGGCAATATATCATATACACTGTAGGAAACATTAAAAACACTGCTATTTCCATGACATAGACTGACCAGATGAATCCCTTATTGATGTCACCTGTTAAATCAACTTCAATCAGTGTAGATGAAGGGGAGGAGACTGGTTAAAGAAGGATTTTTAAGCCTTGAGACAATTGAGACATGGATTGTGTTTGTGCAATTCAGATGGTGAATAGGCAAGACAAAATAATGAATTGCCTTTCCATGGCGTATGGTAGTAGGTGCCAGGCATACCCGTTTGGCTCAAGAACTGCAACACTCAACAGCTTCCAGTGTGTACCACCCAAAGGACATCCAGTCAATTTGACCCGACTGTGGGTGTCCATCCCCCTCCAGGTGTCGCACATCTTCCCCAGTATCCCCTGTGTATTTATACCTGTGTTCTCGTTTTGTCTGTTGCCAGTTCGTTTTGTTCGTAGAATTTACCAGCAGTTTTCCCCTTGCGCCTGTCTTGTCTAAGTTCCTGTTTTCTAGTTTTTCCCAGCTTTGACCCTTCGGCCTGCCCTGAGCCTGCCTGCCGTCCTGTACCTTTGCCCACTACTCTGGATTACTGACTTCGGCCTGCCCTGAGCCTGCCTGCCGTCCTGTACCTTTGCCCACTACTCTGGATTACTGACTTCGGCCTGCCCTGAGCCTGCCTGCCGTCCTGTACCTTTGCCCACTACTCTGGATTACTGACTTCGGCCTGCCCTGAGCCTGCCTGCGGTCCTGTACCTTTGCCCACTACTCTGGATTACTGACTTCGGCCTGCCCTGAGCCTGCCTGCCGTCCTGTACCTTTGCCCACTACTCTGGATTACTGACTTCGGCCTGCCCTGAGCCTGCCTGCCGTCCTGTACCTTTGCCCACTACTCTGGATTACTGACTTCGGCCTGCCCTGAGCCTGCCTGCCGTCCTGTACCTTTGCCCACTACTCTGGATTACTGACTTCGGCCTGCCCTGAGCCTGCCTGCGGTCCTGTACCTTTGCCCACTACTCTGGATTACTGACTTCGGCCTGCCCTGAGCCTGCCTGCCGTCCTGTACCTTTGCCCACTACTCTGGATTACTGACTTCGGCCTGCCCTGAGCCTGCCTGCCGTCCTGTACCTTTGCCCACTACTCTGGATTACTGACTTCGGCCTGCCCTGAGCCTGCCTGCCGTCCTGTACCTTTGCCCACTACTCTGGATTACTGACTTCGGCCTGCCCTGAGCCTGCCTGCCGTCCTGTACCTTTGCCCACTACTCTGGATTACTGACTTCGGCCTGCCCTGAGCCTGCCTGCCGTCCTGTACCTTTGCCCACTACTCTGGATTACTGACTTCGGCCTGCCCTGAGCCTGCCTGCCGTCCTGTACCTTTGCCCACTACTCTGGATTACTGACTTCGGCCTGCCCTGAGCCTGCCTGCCGTCCTGTACCTTTGCCCACTACTCTGGATTACTGACTTCGGCCTGCCCTGAGCCTGCCTGCTGTCCTGTACCTTTGCCCACTACTCTGGATTACTGACTTCGGTCTGCCCTGAGCCTGCCTGCCGTCCTGTACCTTTGCCCACTACTCTGGATTACTGACTTCGGCCTGCCCTGAGCCTGCCTGCTGTCCTGTACTTTTGCTCCACTACTCTGGATTACCGACCTCTGCCTGGCCTGACCTGACCCTGTGCCTGCCTGCCATCCTGTTACTTTGTCCTTGTTGTTGCAATAAACATTGTTACTTCGACACAGTCTGCATCTGGGTCTTACCTTAAACGTGATAGTGGGAAGCATTGGAGTCAACATGGGCCAGCATTGTAGAATCAAATCAATATTAGGAATGTGTTCTTAATGTTTTGTACACTCAGTGTATATCCTAATACAAACAGCATTTTTTTCCTAAGGAATAAAGGATTTCACTTAGATGAAAATAAATAATTGTATCAAGTTAAAACCATTGTTAAAGGCTATGCAGTACTATGAATTCTGCATTCTGATAGGTTTCGCTGTATGGCCAATATTCAAACGTTTGTAGAAAAGTGAATTTTGGTCTTATAGACAAAATAGATGTGGACTAACCTGAAGAGCTAAAGCTAACCCAAACATTGGGTTAAACCAGAATTATAACTCCAGTAAAACCAGTAACCAGACCCACATTAACTAAAACACTACAGCCCCTCCCACACCATGTCTGTTAGCCAACCAGCTCTGCCCAAATAACTCATCATCGCTTCAGCCGCCTTCACCATCCGTGGCTTTGTCTTTTACTGCCAATGAACTGCACCAACACAGACACCAAACCAAATAGAGAGACGCTGTTTTATTCCAGCTTCTGATCATTAATGTACATAAACATGAGCAGGAGAGGACAGCAGTGTGTCAGCTAGCTAGCTCTTCTCTCCCTTGTCTGTTGTCTCTGTCTGTATGGCCATGCCCAGGCCCAATCACTCAGTCATACATATAATTCATGAACCCCCCCTCTGTCTTCTCTCCCACGCCTTGTCCAGCCTCGGAACAGCCACAGCCAGCCCTATAAAGGACTGTATTGTGGGGGTATAAACTTGTTTGGTGCCAATATCTCGTCATGCTCAGAATCACAATGGCTTGATCCTGCCTCCATCCATCACGGCAGAGCAGACAGGGCCTACCATGATACTAGCCAAATATTATTACAACTTTGAACCCCTTGCCCATAAATTAGGAGCTAAATCGCCCCGGTGCTGTTACGTGTGGAGAATGTATGGGCATCCGTCCCCTTCAAAGTAATTACACACTAAACGGGAAGCGTGGCTGGGCATTCTGCAACCAGGGAAGTGGCGGAGAAGAGGAGGAGTGTGGGTGAAAAGGGAGGGAAGGTGAAAGAGGAAAAGAGCAAAGGATTTGCGATCGGCGTTATGAGCTTGTTACAGTTTCAGTTTTTTGTGCAGAACATTATTCATTCATCAGGTCAGGCCAACCTGAGTATGGAGCCATTACTCAGCCCAGAGAGACCTAACATCTGCTGTTAAGTGCAAGCAGGCGATACTGTGACATGTTTGCAATCTTGTCCTCTTCAGATGTTTGGCCTACAGTGATACACTTCAAACACTTGGCCAGCGCTACTTTCTTTCACCCACTCTCTCTTTTCCTTCTCTCTCTCGTTCTCTCTCTCTCGTTCTCTCTCTCTTTCCCTTCTCTCTCTCTCGTTCTCTCTCTTTCCCTTCTCTCTCTCGTTCTCTCTCTCTCAGCTGAGCTGAGGTACTGATACCCTCTTCTCCTTGACTTCTTCATTATTTCCTCTGGTATCTGCTGCCTGCCTTATCTCTCTTTATCTCCCTCTCTTTTTCACTCTCTCTCTCTCTCTCTCTCTCTCTCTCTCTTTCTCAGTTTCTCATACATATTAGTATCCATCGCTGTGCGTGCTAAACAACGATCAGATTTGACCTCCTTACATTGGATCATGCAAGGTAGATCTTTAATCAGGTTAGCATCTCACCCTCTCACAGGTGGAAAGAACACCATGTTTACTCTCTCCCTCTTTGACCTGGACACTGTAGAAGGCATCCGATGTCATTAACAGGTATGGACTGGTAATGTACTCTGTGTTGAGTTGTAGGGTCATTGTCAGTACTTAGATACATGATAGGTGGGAGATAAGAAGCAGGTGTATTTTGGTGGCTGATGCCTCCTTCAGGCAATGTGCATCAGTTACCCCCACCCACCTGACAGGCTAGGCCTACATGGGTACTGGGACTGGTGGGGGCTGGGGCTGGGGCTGGGGCTGGGGATGGGGCATCTGCTGAGCTGCAGGTGTCTCCTCCTCCTTCTCCTATCACTGTGTTAACTGATGATCTCACCCTGCTACATCGCTGTACTGATCATAGCCCCCCTTCGTTCGTAGCCACCCTCCCTCTCCACTAAACAAGTGACTGTGACACACACGTCCCTGGAGCATAACAAATGACACATAGTGTACGTGTACCTGTAGGCCCAAACTGACTTGAGGACACAGCCATAGCTCAACTCACCAACCAACAGCGTGATGTCCCATGCAGCCATGACTTCAGAGTAAAGGCATTGACACTGCATAAGAATGATCCTCGCTCACCACAGCTTTATTTGTCTTAGGAAAATGAAGACATATTTTTTTGCAAATACAGCTGGCAGGCAACTTAAAAGGTCCATTAGACTAGGTCTTGTAATTGTTGAAAGATAAGAGAGCAGAGGACAGGGAAAACTGCACACAAGACAGAGGCGGGGGAAGCGGGGACTGGGCCCACTCTTCAAAGAGATATCAATTTTGCCATTAGTTCAATTTGAATTGATCTCCCCCACTCAAACACTAAGAAACAGATGCCAAGATGCTTTTGTTACAGTGCCCCAACACACCAAGCAGCGGATAAAGCAAAAAGAAAGAAAAAGAGAGAGAGAGAGAGAGAGTGTGTGTGTGGAATTCAGCATCTTTGAGCCCTTTGATTGCTATCTTGGGGCTATACAGAGCAATTACTGGCTGGAACCATTAAAGTGGCTGATTACAGGCAGGCCAGTCTGTGGAGGGAGCAGCAGACACAGACAGGACAGGCAGATTCCAGGTACCACTCAGCTAGCACTTCTGTCTGCTGGGCATGTCACTCCCCAAACTCGGCCCTCAGCGCAACACCTGACCAGCGTACGCTCACACTAATGAGGCCACAGACAGCCCCTCACACCTACAGGCCGAAAGGCACAACTCCTATTACACCTATACCAGTGGGGCTCAGCTCTGTGATCAATGGGGCTCTATCATGTATGTTCAGTACTAGACACCACAGCAGAGGATACGAGGAGTCAGAGGACAAAGTCTTTTCAATATGACTGACTGTGTTTCCTAAGACCAGCTCACATATCCAGGCTACCGTCCTGTCCGTCTGTCCACAGTCATACTATATCACGTTGTTTTATTTCCTCTTAATAAACATGCTATCATTTCATACAAATCTGCCCAATCTGCTATCGTTCCATCTCCTGAGTGACCTAGTTATGTGATAAAGGATGAATCCCAAATGGCACCCCATTATCCTACACAGTGCACTGCTTTTGAACAGAGCTCTATGTAGTGCACTATATAGGCAATAGGGTGCCATTTGGAATGCGACAATGGAGTGTATATATAGTGTTGGCCAGGGTCACTGTACTCCGGTGTCTCTGGCTGCTGGTCTCATATAACGCTTTGAGGTGTTCAGTTGGACAACAGCCTCCCCCCCACACACTTTCTCCCCATCGCTCTGTCCCCGTGTTCCTGCATGTCGCTGGAAGATGAGGGGGTAGGCTGAAGGATAGATGGATGGAGGGAGCAATAGCATGGAAGAAGGGAGGGAGGAGAGGAGGGGTAGACAATTTGTTTCCAGTTTTCTCACAGCTCCAGGCCTGGCGTCTCCCACTTCTGTTGATTTACAGCCTTTCTCGACACAACCACATCTAAGAGAGGAATAATTAGAAGCCTCTAAAACTGGGCAGTTTAAGGCTGTTATAATGAAATTTGTTGGCCTGCAGTCGGATGTGTTAAGGGTGGGGATGGGGGTGAGAGGGGTGGAAGGAGGGTGGGAGGAGTGGCTGGGCAGGGGAGGTAGTGCTAGGGGTGTGGATCGAGGGAGGGAGGCAGGGAGGAGGGGTGGGGGTGGCTGGGCAAGGGGAGCAGGGGAGGTAGGTGGACTGCACATACACAACTCCATCCTCCTCCACCCCTGCCCATAAGCTGTGATCCAGCTCATTCAGAGAGCTTCACAGAGAGCGAGACTTTACAAGGTCATTTATTCCTACCAACTCCTTGTTATGGTGATTAAATATATCCCAAGTCCAAGGCTTCAATTACTGGGCAGTGGAGCACCACAATGGGGCCTGGCTGAGGGGGCTGGCGGACTGCTGTCCTGGCTGCGATGTGAGGAAGAGTTCCAGGCCCAGAACCTGTCCCCAGCTCCAGGAGGGGTGTGGAGCAGTGCCGTGGGGCCTGGCTGAGGGGAGGCCTGGCTGGGTTAGCCCTGGCTGGGGAGCCCTGGCTGGGAGAGCAGGCAGCTGGGGCTGCCTCCCTGCCTCCAGTGAAGGGAGGAGCTCCAGGGGGAAGGCTGCTGAGTGATTCAGTCTTTTAGCTCCGAGGTCAGCAGCTCTGACGTAAAGCGTTCTAAACAACACAACACATGCAGGCTACCTACAAACAACGGCTACATCTCTACAGCCCATCTCCTGTTCTGTCGCTGGCGAGGGAACAGCAAAATTACAGCAGTAACTATAAGGAGCGATTTGGAAACTGCGGGATGTTTTTTTGTTTTCTAACTATGTGGTTTTATTGTAGGGATTTATAAACATATCCTCACCACTGAAATGACTGTCACACTTCTCCATGAAAGATAAGCCAGGAGAAAAACACAACACATGACGGTTATTACCACTATCATCCATAAACAACTATAATCTTACCCTATGCCATTGCTCACAGCCCAAAAACCTATTTCCATTTATCTTTGGTTTATAGTTTTCCTAAACAAGAACAATGTCACTACTCTTCTGATCATTAAAGTGAACTCATACATCACATCAGTGAGTTCTCCACCTTCTACAGGCAGCGCGGTCAACTACATCTACACATCCTGTCCCTCTGTGCATGGTGAGCCACGGTGGGCTCAGCCAGGTAACCTCATCCCCATCACCAGCACCGGCAGGAACCCAGCAGGAATGGCAGCTGTTCAGGCTGCTCTGCTTTGATGGCACCCTGCCTCTTATTTACCACGCTGGGACCACGCATCATTTACTCTGAATCAACCAGGCTTTGTCCACCTGTTACCTGACCCCTTCCGCCACTGTGGGGGGATCATGTGGAGGAACGGGAGGAAGCACTGCCAATAGGCTGCTTCACAGCTTGGTCTCACGGTGGTGGATTGGACAAGAACACCTAGAGTAAAGGTAATGAAGGAGTGAGTGAGGAGGAGAGACAGAGAGAAAGAGAGATAGTGAGAAGAGGGGCAATAAAGAGAGAGAAAGAGGGGAGAGACAGAGAGAGAGGGGGAAGGAAAGGGAGAGCGAGAGAGAGAGAGACAGAGAGAGAGAGGGAAGGAAAGGGAGAGCGAGAGCGAGAGAGAGAGACAGAGGAGAGAGAGAGAGAGAGAGAGAGAGAGAGAGAGAGAGAGAGAGGAGGGATAAAGAGTCCTGTTTTTTAAAGAAAATCTCATTTTTTGTCCATTAAAATAACATCAAATTGATCAGAAATATTTATAAAGCCCTTCTTACATCAGCAGCTGTACAGAAACCCAGCCTAAAACCCCAAACAGCAAGCAACGCAGGTGTAGAAGCACAGTGGCTAGGAAAAACTCCCTAGAAAGGTCGGAACCTAAGAAGAAACCTAGAGAGGAACTAGGCTATGAGGGGTGGCCAGTCCTCTTCTGGCTGTGCCGGGTGGAGATTATAACAGAACATGGCCAATATGTTCAAAGGTTCATAGATGACCAGCAGGGTCAAATAATTTATAATCACAGTGATTGTAGAGGGTGCAACAGGTCAGCACCTCAGGAGTAAATGTCAGTTGCGCCTTCATAGCTGAACATTCAGAGTATCTCTACCGCTCCTGCTGTCTCTAGAGAGTTGAAAACAGCAGGTCTGGGACAAGGTAGCACGTCCGGGGAACAGGTCGGGGTTCCATAGCCACAGGCAGAACAGTTGAAACTGGAGCAGCAGCATGGTCAGGTGGACTTGGGACAGCAAGGAGTCATCAGGCCAGGTAGTCCTGAGGCATGGTCCTAAGGCTCAGGTCCTCCAAGAGAGAGAGAGAGAGAGAGAGAGAGAGAGAGAGAGAGAGAGAGAAAGAAAAGAGAGAGTGAATTCGAGAGAGCATACTTAAATTCACACAGGACACCGGATAAGACAGGAGAAATACTCCAGATATAACAGACTGACCCTAGCCCCCGACACAAAGTATGACAGCACATAAAATGGAGGCTGAGACAGGAGGGGTCAGGAGACACTGTGGCCCCGTCTGACGATCGATACCCCTGGACAGGGCCAAACAGGCAGGATATAACCCCACCCACTTTGCCAAAGCACAGCCCCTCCACCAATAGAGGGATATCTTCAACCATCAACTTACTATCCTGAGACAAGGCCGAGTATAGCCCACAAAGATCTCCCCCATGGCACAAACCCAATCTGAATCTATCGTGTACTGAATCCTGAGTACACGATAGACCTTCTGTAGAGACTGGCCCCTCTGTCAGTCTACTCCATCCAACTGTGAACACTCCATTGGTTCTTGTGTGGACCCTCTCTCTGAACAGGGGAGGGGAGGGTTAAGGGGCGGCCTGTGGAGGGGACTGAAGAATTTTACTAGGATGTAATCCCGTCCAAGTGCCTCTGGCTCTTTCTTCTCTCTTGTTGGAGCTCCCTTTGTGAGGAGGTGTTGGCTGGAAGGGAGTGGATGTGTAGTGTGTAGTGGCTGGCTCGTTAGCTGTTGCAGTGGGGCCTGGGGATGCAGAGAGGGGTCCAGGCCTGTGCCAGTAAGGCCTGTGGGTGCAGTCCGGGATATAGGCAGGGGTGGAGGGCCTGAGGGACTTGGGGGTGCATGCAGGTGTGTAGCAGAGGTACAGAAGGGGGTGCACGCAGGCATTGGTAGACTTCCAGTGTCAGTAGGGCCTGGCGGTGCAGGCAGGGGTGCAGGGCCTGGGAGGGTAAACGGAAACACCACGCCCCTCAGTGACATTATCAGTGACATTAATGAACACAACGCTGCTGTGCCGTCATCTGGATCTCATCTGGAACCCTGATGATCTATGACAAATGGTTATGTATCCTGTTCAAATAAACACATTGAATCCAAATCCATATACATGCACTTTTTTAACCCCGCACATCTGTTGAGTCCTCACATGAAACATTGTGTATTATGTGTGTATCTGTCTCTCAATATCTATGTCTATGTTATGTATCCACACCTGTACAGGAACATATCGCTTTTATTGTACCTTGTTGGCATAAGACTAGTGTCACTGTGCCTTCTGTGCACCCCTCTACCCCCACCCTTCCATCTCTCTCTCTCCAAAGTGAGCCTTGCTAGTTAGGCAGGCAGGGGAGGGTGGGAGGGGGGCACACTGCAGGAATGCGGGCCTGTGTATTGTTTGTAAAAATAAACCATCTGGACAAAGATATTCACAGAGAATTTATATTAAACAGCTGCGAAAGCAAGCTTCTGAATGTGGACAGGGTGACTGGTGATGCAACGGGACCACACCACTAGTATTACTCTGGCAGTCCTCTAGGAGAGGAGAGGAGGAGTTTGGCTAGTTCTAACATTAGCTCCTCCTGCCTTAATGAGAGCAGCCAATCTGAGCACAGCATATTGAAAAAGACTCCACATTTGTTGACTTCATCCTGTTATTTATATTCTATCATGCATGTCACCATACAATAATTCTACATTTATATAACACATGGGCCTAAGGCAAAAACAAAACTTTGCTTAGACTTCGTAAGTATCTCTATTATATCGACTACAGCCAAGCTCATCCCAGGGGAAAAGCTATGTCCCTGGGCCTATGGGGTAATAATGTTTGTCAACTCCATGGTTGTGCTCACTTTACAGTCAGTCAGTCAGTCCACTATTCAGTCAGTGTTGGAGGGCTCATCCCATCCCATGTTTGACTACCTCAGAGCACAGGAAACACCTCACACACAAACGCAAAGAGACGGACGGACACTCGCTGGCTGACTGTCAAATCACAAGCAGCAGATGTGGAGAGGGCTATGAAGCCTGCCTGGCCCTGCATGCTCTCTCTGGCCATCTGGCCAAGCCAAATATTGCCTCAGCGCACGGCACCCCCCTGTCTATTTGTCTTCGGCGCTGCTGCAGCATTGTCTGTGGTCACACCTAGGTACTCTCCAGTCACTCAAGTCACTGTCCCCCGACCAAGAGACTGACAGCAGACAGTTAGCTTAGGTTTATAGAGGTGTCATCAGGGTGATTAGTTCTATTGGTAAACAATGTCCTCTTCCTGCTCATCCTGCTCTGATTGGAGGGTATATGTAAGAGGAGTAGTCCTCAGACCTGGGTTTCTTCCAAATACTATAGCTGTGCTTGATAGAGCGTGTCTGGAGCAATGAAACCAATGGAATAGTGACAAAAGTGCAACCCCTGGTCATCAGGCACTCCAGGCTGCCTGAAGCAAACGCTCAAAGTATTTGAAAGATTTAAAATAGTGTTTGAACCCAGGTCTGGTTGGAGTCTCCCTCCCTGGTCATAGGGAAGCTTGAACACAGATCAGTGCTTGCTGTACTCAATAAATAGTCTCTATTTCTCTCTCTTTGTTTCTAAAGTCACGTCAAACAAACACAGCAAACACAGAGGCTGCTAAACAAGAGGCGACCCAATCAAGGTCTGGCAACTGCAGAAAGCCATGATGATCTCCAAGATGTCTTCTGCCAATAAGAATATTTAGTAGTGTTGGATAGTAATTTTAAGCAAGAAAGTGTTTTTTGAAAAGGAATATTCATACTTGTTGCAAATCATCAAGGAGACATACAGCACCCTGAGAGTCGCCAGAGGATTGTTAGTATATTAGCACGTCAGTATGCAGTACGATTCTTTAAACATTGGGAGCTGTTGTTGTCATCCTTCCTCTCCTCTCACACTCTCTGGGAGCAGCGGGTCACAACCTCCACTGTAGTATCCACACTTACTGTATCTAACAATATAAAATAATGCATCCTTCCTCTCCTCTCACACTCTCTGGGAGCAGCGGGTCACAACCTCCACTGTAGTATCCACACTTACTGTATCTAACAATATAAAATAATGCATCCTTCCTCTCCTCTCACACTCTCTGGGAGCAGCGGGTCACAACCTCCACTGTAGTATCCACACTTACTGTATCTAACAATATAAAATAATGCATCCTTCCTCTCCTCTCACACTCTCTGGGAGCAGCGGGTCACAACCTCCACTGTAGTATCCACACTTACTGTATCTAACAATATAAAATAATGCATCCTTCCTTCATTGGCCTTACCTTGGTCTGGTTGCATCACAGCACAGGAATTCACATCATCCCAGAACCAATATCCTGCAATTAGTTCAGTTTACACACACACACACTTATATGCATGCACACAAACGCACACACACACAAACACAGATGCAAGTACATGCCTGCGCACACACACACACAGAGACACACACACATACTGCCTTGGGGTTCTGCTCTGTTCTGTTCGGCCTGCCTGGGAAATGGGATCCAGTCTCCCTCTAAGCCTGCTACTCCCCTGGTGCCAGAGAGCAGGACTGTACCTTCACATACAGAGAGATACTTCAGGCCAGGACACACGGTTGTTGTTCTTGACTTGTTTGCGTGGAGAGAATGTGTAACATGCAACATGGACATGTACGTGGAATAGGACAAGCAGGGAGTAGTGATGTTTTGCTGTTGTGTCTAAGTGAGTTGGGATGAGTTGGCCCTGAAATGATCCGACCACAACACAGAGCCTCACTGTCCTATGGTTGACCGTTAGAGAAACGGGGTCGGCACACTGTGCTTACTAACAGTAAGGGTATGATAAGAAGTGTACACATCGGCTAGGGCCCCTGCTTATTCAATCAGAGCAAGTTAATAATAGCAGAGAATAATGCACTTTAGAATGTTATTTTAATTGGTTTATAAATTATGCCAATTATGCACCGGAATTCCCCCTCTAAATCACCTTCACTAATCTACTTGAAGAGTCAGAGGAATCAAATGGAACGGTGACACCGAGTCAAACACTGACGTGAGACACACAGAGGCCAGGAGACTGACAGCACGAGTGTGTTTGTGGTGTGTGTGTGTGTGTGTGTTCCTGTGAGTGTGTATGTAAATGTGTGTTCCTGTGTGTGTCTTCTTGTGTGTGTGAGAGTTTCTGTGTGGGTGTATTTGTGTTCCTGTGAGTGTGTATGTAAGTGTGTGTTCCTGTGTGTGTGTTCCTGTGTGTGTGTTGCTGTGACTGTGTATGTACGTGTGTGTGCCTTCCTGTGTGATTGTAAGTGTGTGTTCCTGTGTAAGTGTGTGTTTCTGTGTGGGTGTGGGTGTGTTCCTGTGTGTGTGTGTGTTCCTGCGCTGCAGATCATGTGAATACGGCAGCCCAATTGGATTATCAGATTAGCACCAGATTTGCCCCCTGACCTCTGAAGCAGGCAGTCAGACACTGGAAGTCTTTGCCTGGTTGACAGTGACGTTGTTTATGGCATGTCGTCCTGTCGGCAGCCCCTCCCCCCCAGGGTAGTCACACCCTTTACCTGTAAGAAGGGCACTGTAGTCAGACAAACAACTAAATGTCGGATTAGAATTATGTAGAGGATTAGCCTAGCTCACCCACTGCAACAATAATCTGGACATAACAGATTACGGCCTATGTTTAATCCCTATCCTCTTCATTGTAATGCAATGGAAATGGATGAGTCTATTCTTCAAATCATTATAATGTCATGGTAATGCTTATTAATACGAGTGACCATATTGGGACCGAGAGAAAAACAGCTTCTCTCTCAAGGCCATCAGACTGTTAAATAGCCATCACTAGCACATTAGAGGGTGCTGCCTACAGTGGGGCAAAAAAGTATTTAGTCAGCCACCAATTGTGCAAGTTCTCCCAAATAATTTTCAAATAAATTCATAAAAAATCTGGATTCTGGATTTTTTTCCCTCATTTTGTCTGTCATAGTTGGAGCGAGCGGTCGCATCTGCACCTCGGTCCGCAGGAGACACTGCTAGCTAGCCAACAGCTAGCCAACGTCTACCGGATAGAACTTCCTCACTCAACAACCCGGTCGCATTCCGCTTCGCTCCACAGGTAGTATCACATTTTCATTTCATTTCATTACAGTACAACGGTTTGATTTGTTTGATCGTAGCTAGCTACATAGCTAGCTACATAGCCGTCTCTGTATCAAAGATAATTGTGTAGTCTAGAGCGATTTTCTAGGTTAGCTAGCCAGCTATTGTCGTTCTTTTAACACAACGTAACGTAATCAACACTGCTAGCTAGCCAGCTAGCCCCCGAATAGCAGCACTGTAGAAACTATCACACTCAACGGAACGACTTGATTAGTGTAGTGTCAACAACGCAGCCACTGCCAACTAGCCTACAAAGTCAACAACGCAGCCACTGCCAGCTAGCCTACTTCAGCAGTACTGTATCATTTTAATCATTTTAGTCAATAAGATTCTTGCTACGTAAGCTTAACTTTCTGAACATTCGAGACGTGTAGTCCACTTGTCATTCCAATCTCCTTTGCATTAGCGTAGCCTCTTCTGTAGCCTGTCAACTATGTGTCTGTCTATCCCTGTTCTCTCCTCTCTGTACAGACCATACAAACGCTCCACACCGCGTGGCCGCGGCCACCCTAATCTGGTGGTCCCAGCGCGCACGACCCACGTGGAGTTCCAGGTCTCCGGTAGCCTCTGGAACTGCCGATCTGCGGCCAACAAGGCAGAGTTCATCTCAGCCTATGCCTCCCTCCAGTCCCTCGACTTCTTGGCACTGACGGAAACATGGATCACCACAGATAACACTGCTACTCCTACTGCTCTCTCTTCGTCCGCCCACGTGTTCTCGCACACCCCGAGAGCTTCTGGTCAGCGGGGTGGTGGCACCGGGATCCTCATCTCTCCCAAGTGGTCATTCTCTCTTTCTCCCTTACCCATCTGTCTATCGCCTCCTTTGAATTCCATGCTGTCACAGTTACCAGCCCTTTCAAGCTTAACATCCTTATCATTTATCGCCCTCCAGGTTCCTCGGAGAGTTCATCAATGAGCTTGATGCCTTGATAAGCTCCTTTCCTGAGGACGGCTCACCTCTCACAGTTCTGGGCGACTTTAACCTCCCCACGTCTACCTTTGACTCATTCCTCTCTGCCTCCTTCTTTCCACTCCTCTCCTCTTTTGACCTCACCCTCTCACCTTCCCCCTACTCACAAGGCAGGCAATACGCTCGACCTCATCTTTACTAGATGCTGTTCTTCCACTAACCTCATTGCAACTCCCCTCCAAGTCTCCGACCACTACCTTGTATCCTTTTCCCTCTCGCTCTCATCCAACACTTCCCACACTGCCCCTACTCGGATGGTATCGCGCCGTCCCAACCTTCGCTCTCTCTCCCCCGCTACTCTCTCCTCTTCCATCCTATCATCTCTTCCCTCTGCCCAAACCTTCTCCAACCTATCTCCTGATTCTGCCTTTTCAACCCTCCTCTCCTCCCTTTCTGCATCCTTTGACTCTCTATGTCCCCTATCCTCCAGGCCGGCTCGGTCCTCCCCTCCCGCTCCGTGGCTCGACGACTCATTGCGAGCTCACAGAACAGGGCTCCGGGCAGCCGAGCGGAAATGGAGGAAAACTCGCCTCCCTGCGGACCTGGCATCCTTTCACTCCCTCCTCTCTACATTTTCCTCTTCTGTCTCTGCTGCTAAAGCCACTTTCTACCACTCTAAATTCCAAGCATCTGCCTCTAACCCTAGGAAGCTCTTTGCCACCTTCTCCTCCCTCCTGAATCCTCCTCTCCCCCCCCTCCTCCCTCTCTGCAGATGACTTCGTCAACCATTTTGAAAAGAAGGTCGACGACATCCGATCCTCGTTTGCTAAGTCAAACGACAAGTCCCCTCTCGCGTCTTGTGACGGCCGGCCGCCCAACAACCTGCCCGCTTGACCCTATCCCCTCCTCTCTTCTCCAGACCATTTCCGGAGACCTTCTCCCTTACCTCACCTCGCTCATCAACTCATCCCTGACCGCTGGCTACGTCCCTTCCGTCTTCAAGAGAGCGAGAGTTGCACCCCTTCTGAAAAAACCTACACTCGATCCCTCCGATGTCAACAACTACAGACCAGTATCCCTTCTTTCTTTTCTCTCCAAAACTCTTGAACGTGCCGTCCTTGGCCAGCTCTCCCGCTATCTCTCTCAGAATGACCTTCTTGATCCAAATCAGTCAGGTTTCAAGACTAGTCATTCAACTGAGACTGCTCTTCTCTGTATCACGGAGGCGCTCCGCACTGCTAAAGCTAACTCTCTCTCCTCTGCTCTCATCCTTCTAGACCTATCGGCTGCCTTCGATACTGTGAACCATCAGATCCTCCTCTCCACCCTCTCCGAGTTGGGCATCTCCGGCGCGGCCCACGCTTGGATTGCGTCCTACCTGACAGGTCGCTCCTACCAAGTGGCGTGGCGAGAATCTGTCTCCTCACCACGCGCCCTCACCACTGGCGTCCCCCAGGGCTCTGTTCTAGGCCCTCTCGTATTCTCGCTATACACCAAGTCACTTGGCTCTGTCATAACCTCACATGGTCTCTCCTATCATTGCTATGCAGACGACACACAATTAATCTTCTCCTTTCCCCCTTCTGATGACCAGGTGGCGAATCGCATCTCTGCATGTCTGGCAGACATATCAGTGTGGATGACGGATCACCACCTCAAGCTGAACCTCGGCAAGACGGAGCTGCTCTTCCTCCCGGGAAGGACTGCCCGTTCCATGATCTCGCCATCTCGGTTGACAACTCCATTGTGTCCTCCTCCCAGAGCGCTAAGAACCTTGGCGTGATCCTGGACAACACCCTGTCGTTCTCAACTAACATCAAGGCGGTGGCCCGTTCCTGTAGGTTCATGCTCTACAACATCCGCAGAGTACGACCCTGCCTCACACAGGAAGCGGCGCAGGTCCTAATCCAGGCACTTGTCATCTCCCGTCTGGATTACTGCAACTCGCTGTTGGCTGGGCTCCCTGCCTGTGCCATTAAACCCCTACAACTCATCCAGAACGCCGCAGCCCGTCTGGTGTTCAACCTTCCCAAGTTCTCTCACGTCACCCCGCTCCTCCGCTCTCTCCACTGGCTTCCAGTTGAAGCTCGCATCCGCTACAAGACCATGGTGCTTGCCTACGGAGCTGTGAGGGGAACGGCACCTCAGTACCTCCAGGCTCTGATCAGGCCCTACACCCAAACAAGGGCACTGCGTTCATCCACCTCTGGCCTGCTCGCCTCCCTACCACTGAGGAAGTACAGTTCCCGCTCAGCCCAGTCAAAACTGTTCGCTGCTCTGGCCCCCCAATGGTGGAACAAACTCCCTCACGACGCCAGGACAGCGGAGTCAATCACCACCTTCCGGAGACACCTGAAACCCCACCTCTTTAAGGAATACCTAGGATAGGATAAAGTAACCCTTCTCACCCCCCTTAAAAGATTTAGATGCACTATTGTAAAGTGGCTGTTCCACTGGATGTCATAAGGTGAACGCACCAATTTGTAAGTCGCTCTGGATAAGAGCGTCTGCTAAATTACTTAAATGTAAATGTAAAATGTAAAGTGTACCTGTGATGAAAATTACAGGCCTCTCTCATCTTTTTACGTGGGAGAATTTGCACAATTGGTGGCTGACTAAATACTTTTTTGCCCCACTGTATATACTGTACATAGACTTGAAATCACTGGCCACTTTAATAAATGGAACACTAGTCATTTTAATAATGTTTACATATATTTTGCATTACTCATCTCATACGTATATACTGTATTCTATTCTATTCTACTGTATCTTAGTCTATGCCGCTCTGACATTGCTCGTTCATATATTTATATAGTTCAGTTCTCAGGTTAGACCCAGCGTTCTTTATTGTGGTACATTCTGATTGTTGTCAGACACTAGTCTGTTGAAAAATAAAATAACAAATAAAAGTGGGAGGATGAACGCAATGATTTGTCAACTCCAACACCTACCGTCTTACATGGAGTCCAAAAACAAGAGTTTCCAACCGTGGCGGGACTACATGAAATTAGTGGACCTAGTGCGGGAGATGCCCCCTACAGTAGCGTCCGGACCCTCTCAGATCACCTGAGCGCAAGTTCTGCAGCTTCTGCAAACACAACGGTGAGTCTGAGTCTGTGTTTGTGTCCCACAGCCTCAAGGACCAGGATTGGGACGTGATGTGCCCGTACCTGCAGCTGTATGTCTGCCCTCTCTGCAGGGCCACCAGGGCCCAAGCCCACACCAAGCGCCATTGTCCCTTGGTCGAAACCTCGACGGCCCTGAAAGAACTTCATTGGACTCTATGTAACCTGGAAACCACATAGGCTTGTTACATAGAGCCACGAGGCTGCATTTATTGTAGTTGTGGATTTTAACAAGGCTAATCTGAAAACAAGCCTCCATAAATTTTATCAGCATATCGAATGAGCGACCCGGGCTGGCAAAATGCTGGATCATAGTTACTCTAACTTCCGCGACGCATACAAAGCCCTCCCTCGCCCTCCTTTCGGCAAATCTGACCACGACTACATTTTGTTGCTCCCAGCCTATAGACAGAAACTAAAACAGGAAACGCCCGTGCTGAGGTCTGTTCAACGCTGGTCCGACCAATCTGATTCCACGCTTTAAGATTGCTTCGATCACGTTTACTGGGATATGTTCCAGATAGAGTCAAACAACAACATTGATGTATATGCTGATTCGGTGAGCGAGTTTATTAGCAAGTGCATCAGTGATGTTGTACCCACGGCGAATATCAACACCTTCCCCAACCAGAAACCATGGATTGATTGCAGCATTCGCGCCAAACTGAAAGCATGAACCACTGGTTTTAATCAGGGTAAGGCAACCGGAAACATGACTGAATACAAACAGCTTAGCTAGTCCCTCTGCAAGGCAATCAAACAAGCTAAGCATCAGTATAGAGACAAAGTAGAGTCGCAATTCAACGACTCAGACATGAGAGGTATGTGGCAGGGTCTACAGTCAATCACGGACTACAAAAAGAAAACCAGCCCCATCATGGACCCCGACGTCTTGCTCCCAGACAAACTAAACAACTTCTTTGCTCGCTTTGAGGACAATAAAGTGCCACCGACATGGCCTGCTACCAAAACCTGCAGGCTCTCCTTCACCGCAGCCAACGTGAGTAAAACAGCTGGCTGGTGTGTTTACAGACATATTCAATCAATCCCTATCCCAGTCTGCTGTTCCCACATGCTACAAGAGGGCCACCATTGTTCCTGTTCCCAAGAAAGCTAAGGTAACTGAGCTAAATGACTATCACCCCGTAGCACTTACTTCCGTCATCATGAAGTGCTTTGAGAGACTAGTCAAGGATCATATAACCTCCCTAGACCCTCTCCAATTTGGTTACCGCTCCAATAGGTCCACAGACGACACAGTCGCAATCACACTGCACACTACCCCTACCCATCTGGACAAGAGGAATACCTATGTAAGAATGCTGTTCATCGACTACAGCTCAGCATTTAACACTATAGTACCCTCCAAACTCGTTATTAAGCTCGGGACCCTGGGTCTCAACCCCACCCTGTGCAACTGGGTCCTGGACTTTCTGACGGGACATCTCCACCCCGCTGATTCTCAACACTGGGGCCCCACAAGGGTGTGTTCTCAGCCCTCTCCTGTACCCCCTGTTCACCCATGACTACGTGGCCATGCACGCTTCCAACTCAATCATCAAGTTTGCAGACGACACTACAGTCGTAGGCTTGATTACCAACAACGATGAGACGGCCTACAGGGAGGAGGTGAGGGCCCTCGGAGTGTGGTGTCAGGAAAATAACCTCACACTCAATGTCAACAAAATAAAGGAGACGATCATGGACTTCAGGAAACAGCAGAGGGAGCACCCTCCTATCCACATAGACGGGACAATAATGGAGAAGGTGGATAGTTTTAAGTTCCTCGGCGTACACATCACGGACAAACTGAAATGGTCCACCCACACAGACAGCGTGGTGAAGAAGGTGCAACAGCACCTCTTCAACCTCAGGAGGCTGAAGAAATTTGTCTTGTCACCCAAAACGCTCACAAACATTTACAGATGCACAATCAAGAGCATCCTGTCGGGCTGTATCACAGCCTGGTATGGCAACTGCTCCGCCCACAACCGTAAGGCGAGGTCTGCACAACGCATTACCGGGGGCAAACTACCTGCCCTCCAGGACACCTCCACCACCCGATGTCACAGGAAGGCCAAAAGATCATCAAGGACAACAACCACTGCCTGTTCACCCCGCTATCATCCAGAAGGCGAGGTCAGTACAGGTGCATCAAAGCTGGGACAGAGAAACTGAAAAACAGCTTCTATCTCAAGGCCATCAGACTGTTAAACAGCCATCACTAACATTGAGTGGCTGCTGCCAACATACTGACTCAAATCTCTAGCCACTTAATAATAAAAATGTGGATGTAATAAATGTATCACTCGTCACTTTAAACAATGCCACATTATATAATGTTTACATACCCTACATTACTCATCTCATATGTATATACTGTACTCTATACCATCTGCTGCATCTTGCCAACGTTCGGCCACCGCTCATCCATACATGTATATGTACATATTCTTATTCATTCCTTTGTTGTTGTGAAATTGTTAGATTACTACTTAGATATTACTGCATGGTCGGAACTAGAAGCACAAGCATTTCGCTACACTCGCATTAACATCTGCTAACCATGTGTATGTGACCAATCAAATTTGATTTGATTTGATTTGACCTACAGCTATGTCTATGTCTTGTCCAGTGGTGTAAAGTACTTCAGTAAAATACTTGAAAGTAGTAAAGTACTACTTAAGTAGTTTTTGGGAGTATTTGTACTTTACTTGGGCTCCCAAGTGGCACAGCGGTCTAAGGCACTGCATCTCAGTGCTTGTGGCGTCACTACAGACACCTTGGTTGGAATCCAGGCTGTATCACAACTGGCCGTGATTGGGAGTCCCATAGGGCAGAATTGGCCCAGTGTCGTCCGGGTTTGGCCGGTGTAGGCCGTCATTGTAAATAAGAATTTGTTCTCATACAGGTTTTTACTTTTACTTTTTTACTTTATATATTCTTAATTCTATTCCTTTACTTAGATTTGTGTGTATTTGGTATATGTTGTGATATTGTTAGATATAACTGCACTATCAGGGCTAGAAACAAGCATTTTGCTACACTCGTAATAACATCTGCTAAACATGTGTATGTGACCAATACAATTTGATTTGATTTGTAGAACAACTATGAAAAAACTGTAATACAAGTTAATCATATTTCTCATAAAAGTTTCCTTCAGACTTTGTTTCTGTTGATAATAGGGTGTTGTTCTGGTTGTGTTTCGACCACCAGGCAGTGGATGATTTATCCTGGTGTGAAGCAGCAGCAGAGCCACCTTTGAGAATAACGCTGGATTGTTTTTAATGGCCTGCAGTAATGTGTCGACACATTTTCTCCAGGTCAGCGAGTGACAGCCGTCGAACTAACCTGCTGACGGCCACCAGAACCCACACTCACTTTATGATTCATTTAATCTCCTCTGTGTGTGTGTGTGTGTGTGCGTGCGTGCGTGCGTGCGTGCGTGCGTGCGTGCGTGTGTGTGTGTGTGTGTGTGTGTGTCCATGTCAGCCACTGTGTGTATGTGTTCTTGTGTGTGTCTGTGTTTCTGGCCGAGCGACGAACGCAGGTTATTTACAGGTGGCTGCTGCTGTTGTTATTACTAATCCATTAGAACAACTCACAGGACCAGGTTCACCAGTAGCTGTTACTAAAACAAGCATAAAGACAGAGCACACTACTGTTGCCAAAAGTCTTTGAACAAAATGACTTCCTCTCCTCAAGCACATCACAGGTTTAATTATGTGTTGCAGAACATATAACAGAACAGACCATTTGTAGTGGGAAATCATATTTCCATTGGAAGGGGATTAGGACCTAACCAGTGATTTATAAAGAGGAATGTCATAATTGTATTTTTCACAGAGCTTCGAGGATTGTGTTTCAGCTAATGGGTGTCGGGCTGAAAGCACTAATTAGTTTTTGTAGTCGACTGTCACCGGCAGAGAAAGAAAAGGTGCCACAATAAATATGTTCCCACCGTGGGCTCTAAAGCCTGTAATTTGAATCAACGCTTCTGTATTAGGTTGTGGGAATTCTAAACGTCTCAACCACATGCAGAGATGTAATTGCGTGGTTGTCTCACCCACACCTTGGCTTGAGTAGAGGGACTCTGACAACAACGATTACTAGGATACCCCCCTCTATTACAAATCACATTGTAGGCTTTATGAAATTAT
Organism: Oncorhynchus nerka; assembly: GCF_034236695.1. Lineage (NCBI taxonomy): Eukaryota > Metazoa > Chordata > Actinopteri > Salmoniformes > Salmonidae > Oncorhynchus > Oncorhynchus nerka. The sequence goes on from NC_088423.1 coordinate 81,502,870, forward strand.
AAACACCCATGACCTGAGAATTCTATTGTTATTGTTGGAAAAAACTGCCACGAGGCAGGGGCAAAAGCAACTGAACCAACGTCATCATTTTTAAATGTGTATTTGTTTTGTGACAGAAGCCATATTGTATCTGAAGAGGGAACTACATATGATATGCTAAAGCAGCACATTAAATCTTTGGTTGAGGCACATACTCCCCTCAGAGCAATAATACTGATATTTTCAAAGAGATTAAAAACGCTTGAGAAGCAAGATCTAACATACTTGTACAAACACAAAATAAATCACTGACACACACACACACACACACACACACACACACACACACACACACACACACACACACACACACACTTTTTTACTATCCTTGTGGGGACCAAACAATTGATTCCCATTCAAAATCCTATTTTCCCTAACCCCTTCACCATAATCTTTACCCTAACCTTAACACCAACCTTAACCCCAAACCCTAAACAAAATCCTAACCCTAAACCTAACCCCGAAGCCTAAAATAGTATTTTTCCTTGTAGGGATAGTAAAACCAAACACACACACAATCAAGTGTTGTTTTTCCTTTTTGCTCTTGCCCTACATAAAAAAGGAGAAGGAAATATGTTGTATTTGTTTACATAAAATTATGGAAACATATCCTGTTACCTTTTTCAGTTTTGCCTTGAGCAGATAAAGGGGTCTGGTGGCCTGAGCTGAAAAACCTTCTGTTTGAAGGGGCTTAAACATGACAATTAGGGAGGGTCACATGGTCCCTTTATTCATGGATTATTCAGCGGTGGGTGAAAACATAAAGATACAGAGGCTCTACCTTCTCTGAGAGAGCTGAGGTAGCTAGGCTGGCGGAGTGGGGCAGCGCTCTTCTCTTCTAGTCTACACCCCACTCACATGTCGTCATTTGAGTCACACTACACTGGCCCCCGGCCCTTAGCAACAGACACCCTGCCAAATGACACCTTCCTGTCAACAAACAACAGACAGCAGTAGAAGCCTCTCCACTCCTTGACACTGATAGCTCCTCCTCCTCTACTCTCCTCTCTCTGTCTCTGACCCAACTGGACCACACTGACTCCTGCTGCCTGGAACACTCCCACTAACCCCCCAACTGGACCACACTGACTCCTGCTGCCTGGAACACCCCCACTAACCCCCCAACTGGACCACACTGACTCCTGCTGCCTGGAACACCCCCACTAACCCCCCAACTGGACCACACTGACTCCTGCTGCCTGGAACACCCCCACTAACCCCCAACTGGACCACACTGACTCCTGCTGCCTGGAACACCCCCACTAACCCCCAACTGGACCACACTGACTCCTGCTGCCTGGAACACCCCCACTAAATCCCCACTGGACCACACTGACTCCTGCTGCGTGGAACACCCCCACTAACCCCCAACTGGACCACACTGACTCCTGCTGCCTGGAACACCCCCACTAAATCCCCACTGGACCACACTGACTCCTGCTGCCTGGAACACCCCCAGTAAATCCCCACTGGACCACACTGACTCCTGCTGCCTGGAACACTCCCACTAAATCCCCACTGGACCACACTGACTCCTGCTGCGTGGAACACCCCCACTAAATCCCCACTGGACCACTCTCTGACCACTGAGACCACCATAGATCATCTCTGTGATAGACAAAAAAAACTGTGAGGGCTGACTTGTGATTACTAATATGAATAAACCCGTTTTGGAGAAGCTACTGTGAATACAAAAATTACAATAAAAATAGGAAATGAATGAATCATAAAGAAACATTATTTACCTGCCTCACCATCTAAATAATTGGAATTTCATTACCCGTGTGTAAACAGGTTTTGATATTTACAAAAATGTTACTTCACAAGCAATTGAATGTTCTGAACGAAAACACAGCATTATGTATAAATAAATACAACTCACAGACAACGAAGCATACCATAATAAAACCGACTAGAGGATGACCAATTATACAGTCACCATATTACCCTGCATTACCACACTCTACTCTCCATCCAGTTGTACATACACACTTCCACACTGTCAGTAACACACACACACCCACACCCACACCCACACCCACACACACACACACACACACACACACACACACACACACACACACACACACCCACAGGGGCCTGCCTCCGTCTGGTCAGATAGCAGCGGAGGCCCTGGCCCCTATCACTCATTAGTTTACAAAAGCCGTCTGTGGCAGACATGAGGTCACTGCGGCTGTACAGTGTGGCTTTGAAGGCAGGAAACACAAACAGTGTATTAGAAGGTAAAGCACATCTGACTGGGACCAAGACAGAATACTTATTAACCCAATGGGAGAGTGCTGCTATAGTGTCTGTCTCCACACCCCTCTGGTTAGGAGTTAGGACGAGACACAGATCAAGACGCTGGGTGTGTGTAGCTAATGTTCAGGTCAGACAGTCTCCCACATACTGTTCCACTATGCCACCTCATCTCTCATCTGATTCTAGGGTCAGGGCAGATTATTTATTAATTCATTCTGGTATTGGGCTAATATGACCAGTGTTCTCAACCATTCTAGGAAAGCCTTTCAGCAATAACTAGAACGAACATTACATGTATTTCAGAATGTGCAAGCATGCACTGTTGGAGCTAGAAAACACAAGTATTTCGATACACCCGTAATACACCAATAAAATTGCATTCGATTTGATTTGACACAATTTTGTGCTGAGTTAGTGTGTGAGGTTGTTGGTGTATGAAACGAAGGGAGATGTTTTCATTTCCTCCTCTCCCCTGGCTGGCCGGGTCGGGGGGTTCGGGGCACGGAATGTACCCCCCCCTGGCCCTCTGGCCTCGTTCAGAGTGTCACAGGCAGTGACTCACAGCCAAGAGAGCAAACAGGAAGGATGTTAACCACTACCACCACCAGCGCAGCATTTCACCACCCTCCCCTCCGACCCCCAGCTCCACTCCACACAAAAGACCCTAACTTAATGAAGCCTGGATGAGTGCACGGCACGGCGATGACATCAGAGTTAGAGGGAAAACACACACACAGCAGGAACAATGAGCAGCTCCAGAGGAGAGGATCAAAGTGAGCTGTTGAGGACTCTGAGCTCCTGTAGTGTCCAGACAGGAACACAGGACCTAGCCTGGACAAAGATCTGTTAGTGCCAACCAGGGTACACAGCACAAACAGGCCTGGGACCAGGTTACATAGAGCGCATACCTTCTGTCAAAGTCTGGGAAAAAAGAGGAAGAGATGGCGGGGGTAGTGGTTAAAATCAAATCAAATCAAATCAAATCCAAATTTATTTGTCACATACACATGGATAGCAGATGTTAATGCAAGTGTAGCGAAATGCTTGTGCTTCTAGTTCCGACAATGCAGTAATAACCAACAAGTAATCTAACTAACAACTCCAAAACTACTGTCTTATACACACAAGTGTAAGGGGATAAGAATATGTACATAAAGATATATGAGTGAGTGATGGTACAGAGCGGCATAGGCAAGATACAGTAGATGGTATTGAGTGCAGTATATACATATGAGATGAGTATGTAAACAAAGTGCCATAGTTAAAGTGGCTAGTGATACATGTATTACATAAAGATGCAGTAGATGATATAGAGTACAGTATATACGTATACATATGAGATGAATAATGTAGGGTATGTAAACATTATATTAGGTAGCATTGTTTAAAGTGGCTAGTGATATATTTTACATCATTTCCCATCAATTCCCATTATTAAAGTGGCTGGAGTTGCGGAGCAGTTGCGGAGCAGTTGCCGTACCAGGCGGTGATAGAGCCCTGCTCTCGATTGTGCATCTGTAGAAGTTTGTGAGTGCTTTTGGTGACAAGCCGAATTTCTTCAGCCTCCTGAGGTTGAAGAGGCGCTGCTGCGCCTTCTTCACGATGCTGTCTGTGTGGGTGGACCAATTCAGTTTGTCTGTGATGTGTATGCCGAGGAACTTAAAACTTACTACCCTCTCCACTACTGTTCCATCGATGTGGATAGGGGGGTGTTCCCTCTGCTGTTTCCTGAAGTCCACAATCATCTCCTTAGTTTTGTTGACGTTGAGTGTGAGGTTATTGTCCTGACACCACACTCCGAGGGCCATCACCTCCTCCCTGTAGGCCGTCTCGTCGTTGTTGGTAATCAAGCCTACCACTGTTGTGTCATCCGCAAACTTGATGATTGAGTTGGAGGCGTGCGTGGCCACGCAGTCGTGGGTGAACAGGGAGTACAGGAGAGGGCTCAGAAAGCACCCTTGTGGGGCCCCAGTGTTGAGGCTCAGCAGGGTGGAGATGTTGTTACCTACCCTCACCACCTGGGGGCTTGATGACGAGTTTGAAGGGTACTATGGTGTTAAATGCCAAGCTGTAGTCGATGAACAGCATTCTCACATAGGTATTCCTCTTGTCCAGATGGGTTAGGGCAGTGTGCAGTGTGGTTGAGATTGCATCGTCTGTGGACCTATTTGGGCGGTAAGCAAATTGGAGTGGGTCTAGGGTGTCAGGTAGGGTGGAGGTGATATGGTCCTTGACTAGTCTCTCAAAGCACTTCATGATGACGGAAGTGAGTGCTACGGGGCGGTAGTCGTTTAGCTCAGTTACCTTAGCTTTCTTGGGAACAGGAACAATGGTGGCCCTCTTGAAGCATGTGGGAACAGCAGACTGGGATAGGGATTGATTGAATATGTCCGTAAACACACCAGCCAGCTGATCTGCGCATGCTCTGAGGGCGCGGCTGGGGATGCCGTCTGGGCCTGCAGCCATTTAAATGTTTTACTCACCTCAGCTGCAGTGAAGGAGAGGCCGCATGTTTTGGTTGCAGGCCGTGTCAGTGGCACTGTATTGTCCTCAAAGCGGGCAAAAAAGTTATTTAGTCTGCCTGGGAGCAAGACATCCTGATCCGTGACGGGGCTGGCTTCTCTTTTTGTAATCCGTGATTGACTGTAGACCCTGCCACATACCTCTTGTGTCTGAGCCGTTGAATTGAGATTCTACTTTGTCTCTATACTGACGCTTAGCTTGTTTGATTGCCTTGCGGAGGGAATAGCTACACTGTTTGTATTCGGTCATGTTTCCAGTCACCTTGCCCTGATTAAAAGCAGTGGTTCGCGCTTTCAGTTTCACGCGAATCCTGCCATCAATCCACGGTTTCTGGTTTGGGAATGTTTTTTTTTTTTTTTTAGAATTTTACCCCTTTTTCTCCCCAATTTTCGTGGTATCCAATTATTGTAGTAGCTACTATATTGTCTCATAGCTACAACTCCCGTACGGGCTCGGGAGAGACGAAGGTTGAATGTCATGCGTCCTCCGATACACAACCCAACCAGCCGTACTGCTTCTTAACACAGCGCGCATCGTGCATCCAACCCGGAAGCCAGCCGCACCAATGTGTCGGAGGCTACACCGTGCACCCGGCAACCTTGGTTAGCGCGCACTGCGCCCGGCCCGCTACAGGAGTCGCTGGTGCGCGATGAGACAAGGATATCCCTACCGACCAAGCCCTCCCTAACCCGGACGACGCTAGGCCAATTGTGCGTCGCCCCACGGACCTCCCGGTCGCGGCCGGTTACGACAGAGCCTGGGCGCGAACCCAGGGACTCTGATGGCACAGCTGGCGCTGCAGTACAGCGCCGTTAACCACTGCGCCACCCGGGAGGCCCGTTTGGGAATGTTTTAATCGTTGCTATGGGAACGACATCTTCAACGCACGTTCTAATGAACTCGCACACCGAATCAGCGTATTCGTCAATGTTGTTGTTTGACGCAATACGAAACATATCCCAGTCCACGTGATGGAAGCAGTCTTGGAGTGTGGAATCAGATTGGTCGGACCAGCGTTGGACAGACCTCAGCGTGGGAGATTCTTGTTTTAGTTTCTGTCTGTAGGCAGGGATCAACAAAATAGAGTCGTGGTCAGCTTTTCAAAGGAGAGGAGGGCGGGGCAGGGCCTTATATGTGCCGCGGACGTTAGAATAGCAATGATCCAAGGTTTTGCCAGCCCTGGTTGCGCAATCGATATGCTGATACAATTTAGGGAGTCTTGTTTTCAGATTAGCCTTGTTAAAATCCCCAGCTACAATGAATGCAGCCTCAGGATGTATGGATTCCAGTTTGCAAAGAGTCAAATAAAGTTTGTTCAGAGCCGTCGATGTGTCTGCTTGGGGGGGAATATATACGGCTGTGATTATAATCGAAGAGAATTCCCTTGGTAGATAATGCGGTCGACATTTGATTGTGAGGAATTCTAAATCAGGTGAACAGAAGGACTTGAGTTACTGTATGTTTTTGTGACCACACCACGTCTCGTTAACCATAAGGCATACGCCCCGCCCCTCTTCTTACCAGAAAGATGTTTGTTTCTGTCGGTGCGATGCGTGGAGAAACCAGCTGGCTGCACCGACTCCGATAGCGTCTCTCCAGTGAGCCATGTTTCTGTGAAGCAAAGAACGTTACAGTCTCTGATGTCCCTCTGGAATGCTACCCTTGCTCGGATTTCATCAACCTTGTTGTCAAGAGACTGGACATTGGCGAGAAGTATACTAGGGAGTGGTGCACGATGTGCCCGTCTCCGGAGTCTGACCAGAAGACTGTTTCCCTCTTTTACGAAGTAGTTTTTTTGGGTCGCCAGCTGGGATCCATTCCGTTGTCCTGGGTGTAAGGCAGAACACAGGATCCGCTTCGCGAAAGTCATATTCTTGGTCGTACTGATGGTGAGTTGACGCTGCTCTTATATTCAGTAGTTCAGTAGTAGATGACCTGGGGTACTAATGTAAGAAATAACACGTAAAAAAACAAAAAACTGCATAGTTTCCTAGGAACGCGAAGCGAGGCGGCCATCTCTGTCGGCACCGGAAGTTACCTTCCGGCGAGAATGAGATAGAGAGAATGACAGAAAAAGAGACAGAGATAAAGAGAGAAGGTGAGAATTGGGTGTGTTGGTCAGTTGCCATCACTCCCCTATGTCCTCACCAGAGAGTTTCTCTGTCACCCCGTGCCAGCACCTTGTCACCCTGCATCCCCGCCACCCTGTCACTCTGTCCCCCTAGCTTGTGTCTCTGTCACCCCGTTGTCATGCTATCAGGCTCACCCCTAACCTTGTGTGTCCAAGGTTTAGAAAAAAAAAAGGTAGAGAAAGAGAGAGAGGGGGTGTTGTGCCTGGACATGTCTGTCTCCTTAGATCACAGGCCCCGGACATAAAGTGCTAATACTATGTGTCCATAGATTTATGAGGGTGTGTTAGGGGTTAGAGTGTGTGTGCCTCCATGTTTGTATGTGTGTGTGAGGTTGTGAGTGCATGTGTGTGTTGGGGGGTATGGGCAGAGGAGCACTGGGGCTACCACTGAGCCACACACACACTACCCTGGGGGTAGCGCCTCTGTTCTGGTCACACACATGATCTCACTGTCGTAGACTTTATGGATGACGGAGACTACAATTATGACTACATACATATGTGTATGTATCTGTATCTGTATGCTCATCACAAAAACAAAGAGAGTCAAACTCATTCTGAGAAGATCCTATTCTTCCAGATTCCATGAAGTGCTGTTGAGCTATGGAAACAGGCTTCAAGACATTTCACACTCTCCGGGAGTGAATCATAAAAGATGTGCTTCTAAAGTTCAGCTTTTTGAGAAAGGAGCCGGGCTGGTGGCGTCACATAGCACATTATTATGCCGTGAGCCAAGGAATACGTCCCGAAAAGCACACGTCGACCAATCAGACGCCTGGGATACCATGGAACACTACCCATAATCCACTGAACAAATACATGTATCTAATACCATAACAACCCTCCACCAACAAGCCAGAGACGCCAGAGTCAGGCCAAGAGGAGTGTGACGCATCCGTAGCAACACACCATAATTAACACAAGTGCCAGGATAGACTAAGTTTAGAAGACCCAGCAAGCTACCCCCCATCCTCCCCTCCCCTTCAACCCTCCTCCTCTCCTTCTTCACATGCCCCCACACTGATATTTAACAAAACATTCATCTTCTTGCCAGCTCTTCTAAAGAATCCTGTGATGTAGCTGTGAGCTTCAGACGAGACTGGCTAATAGTAATTCCATTGTTCTGGTCGTTATTTATGCCTTGGCTGTACCAGGCATGATGAGGTAAGTTTTCTTTATGTTATTATTCACAACTGGTGATACATAAAGCCAGATTACACAAATGTCTCTCTGTTTCATAGCGCCGCTACCTCACACCCTCCTCCTCCATCCCTCCACTGCCTTTCAATAGCACATTTCCCCTTTTCTCCCCTCTTTCTAAATCACCCACAGCATTTGCATGTGAATCGCTTGTATATCTTCTTTTATATGATGCCCCCCCAACTCAACCCAACCCCCCATCACCAAAAAATGTAATGTTACTCTCCCATTCCCAGCCTGGCATGGCAGACGTTTTAATAAAAGAAGTTGTAATGTTAATCTCCCATTCCCAGCCTGGCATGGCAGACGTTTTAATAAAATAAGTTGTAATGTTACTCTCCCATTCCCAGCCTGGCATGGCAGACGTTTTAATAAAAGAAGTTGTAATGTTAGTCTCCCATTCCCAGCCTGGCATGGCAGACGTTTTAATAAAAGAAGTTGTAATGTTACTCTCCCATTCCCAGCCTGGCATGGCAGACGTTTTAATAAAAGAAGTTGTAATGTTACTCTCCCATTCCCAGCCTGGCATGGCAGACGTTTTAATAAAAGAAGACAGGGTTTATGAAATCAAGACGAAACTTTGTTTTTCTGCCCTGAAAGATAAGCCATCGTCTGCTGATGTTACTGGGGTGATAATCCATGTGGAATTTCTCCAGAGCACTTTTATTGACATTTCCAATTATCACTCTGCCAGGTCTTAGTGATCGGTAGTGGAGCGGGATTTGGGAGGCATATCACTACAATAGTGAACCATACTTGTGAATCAGACACAGGGGCCTGTTGGACTGCTCTGTTTGCCTGTTTGTGTGTGTGTGTGTGTGTGTGTGTGTGTGTGAGCCTGGTTCACAAGGAGACCAGTATGCCCCCATAACACACACATAGACACAGACACACACACAGGTCTCTCCTCTCTGGGCCAGGGTTATTTACAACACCAGTGTAGTCCAGACCATTTCAGAAAAAGCACATGGTAAGGACCCAGAAAGCCAAACAGACAGGATGACCTCTTACATGCCCAGTGCACAGGGTCATACCTGTTTTCCCTGCACTCTGATTGGATCCATTTACACAGACTCAAAAGCACTCCAGACCTCTACCTCTGGCTAAGGTTACATACTTAGATCCCTGTAATAATTCAGACATGTATTGGAAAGGGGCTTTTTTTCTCTTGCTTTTTCTTTCTCTTTTGGTGAGTTCTGCTGAGTTCTGCTTTGTTTCAAAAGCATATCAACTTCAAAGCATTGAAACAGACAGATTAATAGATGAACAGAAATGTTATTTCATAAGCTATTGAGTTTCGGTGCGATCACTCAATACTTTTTGTCTGACTGTGTGAGGAGGTGTGTGTGTGTGAGAGAGAGTGCATGCCTGTGTGTGCTTGTGCATATGTATGTATGTGTGTGTATGCCTATGTGTGTATGATTGTGTGTGTGTGTGTGTGTGTGTGTGTGTGTGTGTGTGTGTGTGTGTGTGTGTGTGAGAGAGTGCATGCCTGTGTGTGCTTGTGCATATGTATGTATTGCCTGTGTGTTTATGATTGTATGTGTGAGTGTGTGAGTGTGTGTGTGTGTGTGTGTGTGTGTGTGTGTGTGTGAGAGAGAGTGCATGCCTGTGTGTGCTTGTGCATATGTATGTATGTGTGTGTATGCCTATGTGTGTATGATTGTGTGTGTGTGTGTGTGTGTGTGTGTGTGTGTGTGTGTGTGTGTGTGTGTGTGTGTGTGTGTGTGTGAGAGAGTGCATGCCTGTGTGTGCTTGTGCATATGTATGTATGTGTGTGTATGCCTGTGTGTTTATGATTGTATGTGTGTGTGTGTGTGGTGTGCGTGCGTGCGTGCTTGTGTGTGTGTGCTTGCGTGCGTGTGTGTATCCGTGCGTGCGCATGTGTGTGCGTGTGTGTGAGGAGGTGTAGTCAGGGCACAAAGGAAACCAGTTCAACCATAACAGCTGTTTACCCATGGCATGTATGAGTGCCCTCTTCCTCCCTCGCTCACCCTGTTGACATCATCCACTACATCTCTCCTTCCTGTCTCTCTCCCTCTCTTTTCTAGTGGATGGATACTGTTATGACAAGTTTAATTGAGGGTTGTCAACCTATAGCAGTTTTGTAAATATTAGACTTGTGAAGAGCGCCGAATAGAGGATGTGGCCATGCAGTATGGTGATCTTCACTGAAGCACAATGTCTGTCTTTGTGAAGTGGATCGCTAGAAGCCATTTTGATACTTTTTTTTTGTTGTCTCAATGACCCTTCATGCACTATAGATTCTATCTCATCCTGGCCTAGGAGTTGTATATCTATGTAATATACATCTTTAATTAGGAAACAATCTCATCCAACTACAAGGACAGCTTTTCTTTGCTCTTTGTTTATTAATCATTGACCTGAGAGAACATTGAGTAACCATGGGCATCAAGCCTACTCTTTTGAATATGAGCTGCTTATTATAGCCACCATTTTCTACCTTTTAATAAATGAGTCACAGCTTTATAATGTTTATGGAAGTACCCTTCTCATTAGTGTGGGTATTGAGGGGGAGCTGAACCAGGGCTGACACATCCCCTATGATCTCTGATCTGTCCATGAAGCAGCTTCCTCTTTGATCAGTCTCAAAACAACGCTTTTGTTCTCCTGATGACTTTTAATGTGTGAGTTTAACTGTCTCTTTCACACTGTGCCAAACAGGTCAGGTCTTGCGTTATCCATTGGATGTTATTTTTAGCTGAAGGTGGAGGAGTGGGTGGTGTTTTGATTTTAGTCCACTTTTTGATTCATTAGTCAGAGCGCTGTGTGTGTGCTTGTGTGTGTGTTGTCTCCATTGTGTCGTGGTGGTGTGTGTGTAGTCTCCATTGTGTTGTGGTGTGTGTGTGTAGTCTCCATTGTGTTGTGGTGTATGTGTGTAGTCTCCATTGTGTCGTGGTCGTGTGTGTGTATTCTCCATTGTGTCGTGGTGGTGTGTGTGTGGTCTCCATTGTGTCGTGGTGGTGTGTGTGTATTCTCCATTGTGTTGTGGTGGTGTGTGTTCCAGTAAGTGACGTTGCTGTGCGTTATTCACCTGGGGGCGGGCTGAGGCCAGTGAGTCAGTGCCGTGTAATCAGCCATCACCAGGCAGTCTGGGCCAGAGCTTTTTCTCAGTAGCACACTGGGCCCTCCTCTCCTCTCAGACCCTTCCTCTCCCCCCAGTGAAAACATGCAGCAGTAATGTGCCCTCCATAATTGCCCCTCATCTCCCACCATGTCGGCCTGAGAGACAGAGAGAGTGAGACAGAGAGAGTGAGAGAGAGAGAGAAAGAGAGAGAGAGAGAGAGAAAGAGAGACCAAAAGACAGACAGAGGTAGTGGGAGAGAGGGGGAGGGGTAAGAGGAAACGAGAGACAAGATTTTAAAAAATTATAATAATTATTAAACCCTAAAACTAAACTATTACACTATTACAAATCTAAACAGAGCCTTACATCTAGGCTTGGCATAGAACAACTAAATAAACAGATGATACTGTATATCTTGAGTGATGACATGAACTGAATTTCTAGTCTCTCTTTCTCTTTGTATCTTTCTCCTCCTCTTTCTCTCGCAGGGAGGTCTTAACAAGAGTCTCCCAGAGACATAACTCAGCACTCTCCACTCCAACAACTGCTGAAAAATGAAAATTGACAGCGGTGTCACGGCAACTATGCCACATGTTAACAAGAGGCTGTCTTTACTGGCCTCAGCCTCAGTGATATAAGTCATACACAGTAACAGTCTGCTCATCATAGAGCTGGATTTATAGGCCCAGTGTAGCGCCACATGACCTGCCATCCGCCAGCCCAGCCCATAGACCAGGAATCATTATCTAGACCCACTAACTATAACCTTCATAGACTGTTCCTCTATTCAAATAGGCTCAGTCTGGATCAGACTGTCAACTCAACATATGCTGACAGACACAGGTCTAGTCTAGGAAGGTGTACAGTGCCTTGCAAAAGTATTCAACCCCCTTGGCGTTTTTCCTATTTTATTGCATTGCAACCTGTAATTTAAATGGATTTTTATTTGGATTGCATGTAATGGACATACACAAAATAGTCCAAATTGGTGAAGTGAAATGGAAAAAAATAACTTACAATTATAAAAAATTTAAAACGTAAAAGTGATGCGTGCATATGTATTCACCACCCTTTGTTATGAAGCCCCTAAATAAGATCTGGTTCAACCAATAACCTTCATAATTAGTTAAATAAAGTCCACCTGTGTGCAATCTAAGTGTCAAATGATCTCAGTATATATACACCTGTTCTGAAAGGCCCCAGAATCTGCATCACCATTAAGCAAGGGGCACCACCAAGCAAGCGGCACCATGAAGATCAAGGAGCTCTCCAAACAGGTCAGTGACAAAGTTGTGGAGAAGTACAGATCAGGGTTGGGTTATAAAAATATCAGAAACTTTGAACATCCCAAGGAGCACCATAAAATCCATTATTAAAAATTGAAAGAATATGGCACCACAACAAACCTGCCAAGAGAGGGCCGTCCACCAAAACTCACGGACCAGGCAAAGAGGGCATTAATCAGAGGCAACAAAGATAACAAAGATACCCCTGAAGGAGTTGCAAAGCTCCACAGCCGTACATTCCACAGAGCTGGGCTTTATGGAAGAGTGGCCAGAAAAAAAGCCATTGCTTATGGAAAAAAATAAGCAAACACATTTGGAGTTCGCCAAAAGGCATGTGGGGGACTCCCCAAACACATGGAAGAAGGCACTCTGGTCAGATGAGACTAAAATTGAGCTTTTTGGCCATCAAGGAAAACGCAATGCATGGCGCAAACCCAAAACCTCTCATCACCCTGAGAACAACATCCCCACAGTGAAGCATGGTGGTGGCAGCATCATGCTGTGGGGATGTTTTTCATTGGACTGGAAAATTGGTCAGAATTGAAGGAATGATGGATGGCGCTAAATACAGGGAAATTCGAGGGAAACCTGTTTCAGTCTTCCAGAGATTTGATACTGGGATGGATGTTCACCTTCCAGCAGGACAATGACCCTAAGCATACTGGTAAAGCAACACTTGAGTGGTTTAAGGAGAATCATTTAAATGTCTTGGATTGGCCTAGTCAAATCTCAGACCTCAATTCTCTTGAGAATCTGTAGTATGACTTAAAGATTGCTGTACACCAGCAGAACCCATCCAACTTGAAGGAGCTGGAGCAGTTTTGCCTTGAAGAATGGGCATAAATCCCAGTGGATAGATGTGCCAAACTTATAGAGACATACCCCAAGAGACTTGCAGCTGTAATTGCTGCAAAAGGTGGCTGAACAAAGTATCTACTTTGGGGGGTGAATAGTTAAGCACACTCAAGTTTTCCTTTAAAAAAAAAGTTTTTGTTTGTTTCACAATAAAACATATTTTGCATTTTCAAAGTGGTAGGCATGCTGTGTAAATCAAATGATACAACCCCCCCAAAAATCAATTTTAATTCCATTGTAAGGCAACAAAATAGGAAAAATGCCAAGGGGAGGAATAATTTCGCAAGCCATTGTAGAAGCAGAGGAGTTTGAGTCAAAGTAGATTGTGGGGAAAGTATGTTTTTCTTTCGATTTCAGTGATGCTTTTTTATTTAACCCTTATTTTGACTGAGAACACGTTCTCATTTACAGCAACGTCCTGAGGAATAGTTACAGTGGAGAGGACACGAATGAGACAATCAGAAGTTGGGAATGATTAGGTGGCCAGGACACCAGGGTTAACACCACTACTCTTACAATTGTTTTATTTTTTATTTTCACCTTTATTTAACCAGGTAGGCTAGTTGAGAACAAGTTCTCATTTACAACTGCTACCTGGCCAAGATAAAGCATAGCAGTGTGTACACAATAAGTGCCATGGGGTCTTTAGTGACCACAGCGAGTCAGGAGACCCTTTAATGTCCCAACCCGAAAGTCGCCACCCTACACAGGGCGATGTCTCCAATCACTGCGATGTGGCATTTTTTTTTAGACCAGAAGAAAGAGTACCTCCTACCAGCCCTCCAACACTACTTCCAGCAGCATCTGGTCTCCCATCCAGGGACTGACCAGGACCAACCCTACTGAGCTTCAGAGGCAAGCCAGCAGTGGGATGCAGGGTGCTATGCTGCTGGTTGCTGTTGTTCTACAGAGGTCATGATGTGAGTTACTTTATTGATTTGTATCTGTGTGGATGGTTATGGTTAGGTGAACAACGCTGGTACACAGTCTTCTCTCTCTGGAGCTTCTCACTGGAGCACACAGAGTTCTGTTCTCTGGATGTTTGCATACTTGCTCTGGAAATGTGGCATCAGAGAAGCTGGGCAAGGGAATCACTTATAGCACACTGCCAGGGAGACAAGGGCTGTTATCACAGGGAGTTCCAATGTTTTCTACTGGTCGCCCTGGCCTGCCTTGAGCCTGGCTGGTAGGGCACCGTAACCTGGGGGAGAGCCTGGCTGGTTCATTCACCTGCTGCTTAGAGAGAGAGAGAGAGAGAGAGAAAGATAGAAAGAGAGAGGGAACCCTGGTGAATCTAGATGGGCAGGATATAACGTTTTTAGTTGAGGCGTACACGAGGAGACATCAAATTATGTGATTAAATAATAGTTGCTCCAGGTCTAAAGAAGGTAGACTGACTCCTGAGAAGTATGTCAATGGTCTGGTTTTTCAACAGCCTTCTGAACAAGCTGAGCCTGGTGCTGGTCTGGGACACAGGCAGGATGCTGCTAATGAATGGTGTTTTGAACACAAGCACAGTTAGAGCCTGTACCGCTGTCGGTCACTGAGATTGACACCCATGCAAATCATAGCAGAGATGACAGGCTGTGCGACACCAGCCCCCCACCATTCAACCACCCAGCCACCCCGCCCTTCCTGCCAACCCCATGCCTGTGCACACAGAGCGGAGACAAATTGGCGGGTCTCCCCCCTCTCTCCTCCGCAGCTCTGCGCTCCAGTGGCCTCTGCTCAGGGGGCTAATTCCAAGTTCAGATCACCATTTGTACTTATTATGCTGACATAATTAATCCCCTGTTGTGATCAGCAGGGGTGGGAGGGCCTCAACGCTCCACTGCTCTGCCTGGCTGGACCTGTCGCTCTGCATTGAACTGCTCATCTCCTCTCTTCTCCTCTTCCACTCCTCTACTCTTCCCTGCCTGCCTCTCCTCTCCCCCTGCACACAGCCCTGTCTGTCTGTCATTCTGTCTGCTGGTCAGTCATTCTGTCACTCTATCTGTGTGTGGCTGTCTGTCGTAACATATATGTCATTAGACTGTCTTGGTCTGTCCCGTCCTTCTCTTCTCTAACCCAGCGGTGGATACACACTCTGACAAGACTGACAAACACAGTCACACTAGTTCATGTTTGTGTTCTATCACCAAAGTGTGGCAAAAGGCTACATAAGGAACGCAATGTAAAGCAGGTAGTTTAGAGTGTTGCCAATGCCATCCCCTGCATTACACAGAGGCCTGTACACATCCCAGCCTATGGAACAGCAGAATACCTGCTGCCTCCCACTGCTCTCAGGTCAGCTGAGAGTCATGAATGATAAATCCCTCTGCTTATTGCAATCATGGACAAAGAGACTAGCTTTGGGGATGGAGTTGGAAGAGGAAGAGGGAGGAAGAGGGAGGACTAGGAGGAGTAGGAGGAGGGTGAGTAGGAGGAGGGAGGAGTAGGAGGGAGGAGTAGGAGGAGGGAGGCCTGGGAGGAGTAGGAGGGAGGAGTAGGAGGAGGGAGGCCTGGGAGGAGTAGGAGGGAGGAGTATGAGGAGGGAGGACTAGGAGGAGTAGGAGGAGGGAGGCCTGGGAGGAGTAGGAGGGAGGAGTGGGAGGGAGGAGTAGGAGGGAGGAGTAGGAGGAGGGAGCCCTGGGAGTAGGAGGGAGGAGTGGGTGGGTGGGAGGAGTAGGAGGGAGGAGTAGGAGGAGGCCTGGGAGGAGTAGGAGGAGGGAGGATTAGGAGGAGGGGGAGTAGGAGAAGGGAGGAGTAGGAGGAGGGAGGAATAGGAGGAGGGAGGAGTAGGAGGAGGGAGGCCTAGGAGGAGGGAAGAGTAGGAGGAGGGAGGCCTAGGAGGAGTAGGGGGAGGAGGAGGGAGTAGTAGGAGGAGGAGGAGGGAGGAGTAGGAGGAGGGAGGACTAGGAGGGGAGGGGAAGAACATCTCATCAGAAACACCGTCTGGATTAATAAAGCTGAACGGTGACTGTGTCAACATCTTAAACAGTTCAAGAGATTAAAATAAAAACTATGTCCTGAAACATATGTCAGCAAGGCTGTGCAAACAAGGCCAGAATAATGACAGTCAGAGATGAACACCGCTGTCACCAAACACACTGACACTATACCCTGTGATACTAATCTGAGTAGAGACAGTCAGAATCAATCGTTCCCAGAAATAAAACATCCCATATTGGACCTTGATTCTTCTGAGCATAGCGTGGGCGTACTGTAATTGTATAAGCAGGTGCAAATTTCCCCCAAAAAATAATTTTGGGAATTGGAACTTTGATTGGTTTATCTGTGGCTAAGTTTATTTGGGTCAATTGAGGGCATTTTCTGACATCAAAGTAAGATGATTCAATATTTGCCATTCACTGAGGTTGTAAATAATTCAATGTCCCCATTACCTAAACTATAACTGTCTGGAGTGATGTGGAATCAGGAGGACTATAATGACCTGTGTTACTGGTTACAGCAGAAGTAAATGTAGGACAAGATATATTTATCCTTACCCAGGCATAATCCATGGAATCTTCCTATACAAGGGCATATTTATTCTGAATTTATTGCAAGGACACAATCTTCTTCAGATCTATGGAAAATCCCATAGGCTCCACATACTGTAAACACGCCATAGATGGAGACAGGAAGCGTTCATGCAGAAGACGTCAACGGTCAAAGCCAATCAGTGATCAACAAGATAATCACTTAATATCCTCATTCTGATTGCTTTACTCCAGATTTAAACCTGATTAAAACTAGGGACAAACCTTCAGCTCAGACATGCTCTCAAATCTCCTTTGAACATAACATGTGATGAAATAGGACACCGGAAATACTTCAATTCAAAGTCCATTGTTAAGAAGCATAGAGCCAATGGACACCTCCAGATGTACCTGGAACACTGGAACACCTGTGTGTTCTGAGAACCCCTACCTACTGTTCTGTTGTCCTGCACAGAGAAGACAATGGACACCTCCAGATGTACCTGGAACACTGGAACACCTGTGTGTTCTGAGAACCCCTACCTACTGTTCTGTTGTCCTGCACAGAGAAGACAATGGACACCTCCAGATGTACCTGGAACACTGGAACACCTGTGTGTTCTGAGAACCCCTACCTACTGTTCTGTTGTCCTGCACAGAGAAGACAATGGACACCTCCAGATGTACTTGGAACACTGGAACACCTGTGTGTTCTGAGAACCCCTACCTACTGTTCTGTTGTCCTGCACAGAGAAGACAATGGACACCTCCAAATGTACCTGGAACACTGGAACACCTGTGTGTTCTGAGAACCCCTACCTACTGTTCTGTTGTCCTGCACAGAGAAGACAATGGACACCTCCAGATGTACCTGGAACACTGGAACACCTGTGTGTTCTGAGAACCCCTACCTTCTGTTCTGTTGTCCTGCACAGAGAAGACAATATACAGTAAACAGTTTAGTTCTGCATGTAATAAGTGGTTGTGCGGCAGAAGAATTCATCACAAGTAACAAAAATGTTCAAAAATGTGGCCTCTGTAAAAAAGTATTAATCTGTACAGCATTGGTAGGAATGTGGCTGCTGAGGACTCTAAACACACCTAAACCACTTGTTATATCATGAGTATGGCAATACACTTTTGCAAAGATCATACTTAGATGGCCATGCTTGGTTATTTATTAAATGTTATTTTTCAAGTCCAATCAGTAGTAAATCACATTTCAGCATGGTGCTTGACAATGTTGACTTCAACTCATGAGAATGTTTGTTTCCTTCTCTTTCTCGCTCCGTCTGTCTCTCATCTTTACATAAAAGTTCAGACAGGCTGCATATTAAAAGGAGCATATTAAATATTCCCACTGTGTGTCAGAGGTGGTCAAAGACTTCTGCGTTCACACAGGACCTGACAAAGAGGAGGCGGCCAGCGCTTGGCCCACAGAGCCGTGTTGAAATAAATCCAAACCAGAGACAGAGACTGGGAGATGAGCTCCAGAAACACACATGACAGCACCACCACACCATGTTAGTAGCTCCACCCGTCAATGCATACCTGGGTTCAAATAGTATTTGAAATCTTTCAAATACTGTTAGCATTTGATTTAGCTTGCCTGGAGTGCCAGGTGAGTGGGGTTTGGCCTTTTGCAACTATACTATTGGTCCATTAAGCTAGGCATGCTCAATCAAGCACAGACAAAGTATTTTAAAATGATTTCAAATAGAATCTGAACCCAGGTCTGAGCTCCGCTAGTCCCGTCCCACTCCTCCCTCTCCTCTTCACTGCTGCTGGCTGCTGCTGGGAACAAAGTCTGCGCATAGATTAATATTTATTTTGCAGCACACATAGTTCAGGACATATTATCGGGAAAAACACCATAACTTCAGTTCACGTCGCCCCCGTTGACCTACAGTATATCCCACTTTTGTCTGAATCAGACAAATAAAGAAGTGGAATGTCCACAAATGGGTCCACATGGTTCACAGGAGAGATGGGTTCACATGAGAGGCTGGCTGGGACAGTGCATCTCAGAAACATCCACCATTACCAGGCAGAAGGCTAAAGGACCATAGAAGGGGGTGCTTTGGGAGTTTACCGTAAAAATGACTACCGGTGGCTGACACTTACACAGCATATAAAACCATGATATTACAATGATAATAAACTCAGCAAAAAAATAAACATCCTCTCACTGTCAACAGCGTTTATTTTATGCAAACTTAACATGTGTAAATACTTGTTTGAACGTAACAAGATTCAACAACTGAGACACAAACTGAGCAAGTTCCACAGACATGTGACTAACAGTAATGGAATAATGTGTCCCTGAACAAAGGGTGGGTCAAAATCAAAAGTCAGTATCTGGTGTGGCCACCAGCTGCATTAAGTACTGCAGTGCATCTCCTCCTCATGGACTGCACCATATTTGCCAGTTCTTGCTGTGATATGTTACCCCACTCTTCCACCAAGGCATCTGCAAGTTTCCGGACATTTCTGGGGGAATGGCCCAAGCCCTCACGCTCCGATCCATCAGGTCCCAGACATGCTCAATGGGATTGAGATCTGGGCTGTTCGCTGGCCATGGCAGAACACTGACATTCCTATCTTGCAGGAAATCGCGCACAGAAAGAGCAGTATGGATGGAGGCATTGTCATGCTGGAGGGTCATGTCAGGAAGAGCCTGCAGGAAGGGTACAACATGGATGTCTTCCCTGTAACGCACAGCATTGAGATTACCTGCAATGACAACAAGCTCAGTCCGATGATGCTGTGACACACCACCCCAGACCATGACGGATCCTCCACCTCCAAATCGATCCCACTCCAGATTACAGGCCTTAGTGTAAAGCACATTTTGCCAGTCCTGTCTGGTCCAGGGACGGTGGGTTTGTGCCCATAGGCGACGTTGTTGTCGGTGATGTCTGGTGAGGACCTGCCTTACAACAGGCCTACAAGCCACCAGTCTAGCCTCTCTCAGCCTATTGCGGACAGTCTGTGCACTGATGGAGGGATTGTGCGTTCCTGGTGTAACTCAGGCAGTTGTTGTCGCAATCCTGTACCTGTCCCGCAGGTGTGATGTTCAGTTGTACCGATCCTGTGCAGGTGTTGTTACATGTGGTCTGCCACTGCGAGGATGATCAACTGTCCGTCCTGTCTCCCTGTGGTACTGCCCTGGCCACATCTGCAGTCCTCATGCCTCCTTGCAGCATGCCTAAGGCTCGTTCACATAGATGAGCAGGGACCCTGGACATCTTTCTTTTGGTATTTTTCAGAGTCAGTAGAAAGGCCCCTTTAGTGTCCTAAGTTTTCATAACCGTGACCTTAATTGTCTACCGTCTGTAAGCTGTTAGTGTCTTAACGACCATTCCACATGTGCATACTCATGAATTGTTTATGGTTCATTGAACAAGCATGGGAAACAGTGTTTAAACCCTTTACAAGGAAGATCTGTGAAGTTATTTGGATTTTTACAAAATATCTTTGAAAGACAGTGTCCCGAAAAAGAGACGTTTCTTTTTTTTAACAAAGACAACTATAACACCTTACCTAGAAGAGCAGATGTATAATTGAAAAAAAAATCTCAATTACATTTTGGGGTCTTTATTAATTGTACCTTTTGGCAAAAATGTAAGTTTCTTGCATAAAATAAAAAGTTTGTCTGAATGCCTCACTTTCCCAGAGAGGGGACTGAATCCCAATACTAAATGGCCTGAACGGTGGCATCAAGAAAGAGCAGTAATTGAGTAGCTCGATCCACTTGATATGATGTGGATTTGTGTCAAAATTGCTTTTACTGGTCATAAGTGAACCTGTTGGCCATGTTATAGGGCAGAGGTACAGCGGCCTGGCTAGGCTTATGTGTCCCATGAACAGTCAGGCGCTTGTTGCATGCCACACGATAGGACGCACAGTTCCCAACGCTGGGATTAAGAACCAATATTTGTAAACCACAGGTGGCTTGCAGGCATGGCGCGAAAATGGAGCAGAGAAACATTGGAATCCTTGGCAAAGCTTAAGTGTAAAAACTATCAAATTGCTGGCCATGACAGGAACAGTTACACACACTGGCTTCTAGCTGACAGTAACAATAAGCTATTAAGCTATGAAACACCGGCCTTGTTTCTATTAACATTGTGTGTACGAGGATCTTACAATACAAAACATTAGATGGGGGAAATTGGGAATTATTTCTTAACTCCACACCACCACCACAATTCCTTTTCACCCCCTTTATTTCCTACTGCATATTGCCTGATGAACAACTACAGAAAACAAGTTCAGAAGACATGATAGCACTTCTATATAACTGAAATAAGTTCAGAAGACATGATAGCACTTCTATATAACTGAAACAAGTACAGAAGACATGTTAGCACTTCTATAACTGAAATAAGTTCAGAAATGAACAGTTTTGGACAAGAGGACCAAGCCCTTTAACTTTCCACATAGTAGGATAAGGATATACTCCCAGAATTCACATGATCAACCCCACACCAGGTCCATAAAGAAACTAAAAGATCCCAGACACACAACAAGGACCCACTGACTTTAACCTTTGTTTAAAAATGTTCCTTTAGCCTCAGGCCTCGGCAGTAAATTCATACAGCTATGAAATGAATGTGCCAGAGTCCACATCCCCGTCCACTCTCTCATTAATCATACTGGGAGAGGGAAGAGCTGGGGTAGGAAGTCAGTGTTTTTCTTTTTTATAATGGGCCAGATTGTATAATTATTGTTGCACTCAATATTAACTGTGTTCCGGCTATCAACATCTGCTCTGTTGTGAAATAGAGAGGTGGGGAGGAGAGGAGAGAGGGGAGAGGAGCGGTTAACATACATCTGTGCTCACCGTGATCTACACTGCCTGAAAGTTTTAACCTTCACCACCTATAAACACACATATACAGGCTTAAACACACACGCACGCACGCACACACACACAGGCAAGGCAGGTACACACACACACACACACACACACCCACACACACACACACACACACACACACACACACACACACACACACACACACACACAGGCAAGGCAGGTACATACACATTTTCAAAAAGCTGATCAGAAGGGAACCCCTCTTAACCTTTGAGGTCAAATTGTCCTCAAACGCTTTGATAGCTAATCTGAAACAAATCTGACATTAAACTCAAGGGTTCAAATACACTTTCTAGCTGTGAAGGTGATGTGAATATCCTGTTCTGTATGGTAATGGTACTGGCAATGAACCCCATAGCTCTGTCAATGAGGTGTTTGGTTTAAACACCTCCAGCATGGCCGCTCTGTTCAATGGGACAGTTCAGCCTCTATCTTAATTACACACGTCGTGAGCGGCAAGCAGGCGGGCAGAGCAGGAAATGACAGCCGTGGTGCTAGCTAGCTCACTTCAAACACAGCAGCGTGGTAAAAGTCAATAAAAGCAGGCCTAAACTCCGAGCAGGTACAGATGTAATATTATCATTTATTCACTCTTTTGTTGCTGAGAATTGTCCTGCACTGCAGGAAATGCAGTTGAGCTTTACAGAAATTCACTGAAAACCCGCACTAACACACGGTTATGTTGACAGTTGTCACGATCACTGTCTTCGAACTCCCTGTCATAGATGAGCCAAGGTGCAGCGCCCATGTAATTCCACATTTTTTAAATAAAGTGAAACCTTCACAAAAAAACAGGTAAACAGAAACCGAATGTGACACAACCGTGGCGCACACAAAAACACACAGAAAATAAATAATTACCCACAACATAGGTGGTAGTATGATTCTCAATCAGAGACAACGATAGACAGCTGCCTCTTATTGGGAACCACACTCTGCCAAAAACAAAGAAATAGAAAACATAGAATGTCCACCCAAATCATACCCTGACCTCACCAAATAGAGAAATAAAACGGCTCTCTAAGGTCAGGGCGTGACAGCAGTATTACACTTCTCATGTAGCCTAATTTTGCCAGCTAATAGCCTACCACCAATCAAGCAACATTATCAAATCAAATGTATTGTCACATGCTTAAAAGCCCTTAACCAGCAATGCAGTTTTATGAAAATACTCCCTCTCTCAAAAAATACGAAATAAAAGTAACAAATAATTAAAGAGCAGCAGTAAAATAACAATAGCGAGGCTACAGTATATACAGGGGGTACCGGTACAGAGTCACTTGTTAGTTGACGTAATTGAGGTAATATTTACATGTAGGTAGAGTTATTAAAGTGACTATGTACAGATAATAACAGAGAGTAGCAGCAGCGAAGAAGAGTGGTGGGAGGGCAATGCAAATAGTCTGAGAAGCCATTTGATTAGATGTTCAGGAGTCTTATGGCTTGGGGGTAGAAGCTGTTTAGAAGCCTCTTGGATGTAGACTTGGCGCTCCGGTACCGCTTGCAGTGTGGTAGCAGATAGAACAGTCTATGACTAGGGTGGCTGGAATCATATACAATTTTTAGGACCTTCCTCTGACATTGCCTAGTATAGAGGTCCTGGATGGCAGGAAGCTTGGCCCCGGTGATGTACTGGGCCGTACGCACTACCCACTGTGCGGTCGGAGGCCGAGCTGTTGCCATACCAGGCGGTGATGCAACCCGTCAGGATGCTCTCGATGGTGCAGCTGAGGAACCTTTTGAGGATCTGAGGACCCATGCCAAATCTTTTCAGTCTCCTGAGGGGGAATAGGTTTTGTCGTGCCCTCTTCACGACTGTCTTGGTGTGCTTGGGCCATTCTAGTTTGTTGTTGATGTGGACACCAAGAAACTTGAAGCTCTTAACCTGCTTCACTACAGCCCCGTCGAGGAGAATGGGGGCTTCCCTGGTCCTCCTTTTCCTGTAGTCCACTAAACATTCAAATCCTGTTGGTCAAATTAAGATCCCACATCTGTAGGTCCTAATGCCGAAGGTAATGGATCAGAGCCACAGAGAGACGGTCGTCACTAGTTACCATAGCCACCAAGTCACAAACCCTGTCTATTTCTACAATTTCTCTAACCGTACCCACACAGTCAACCTTATTACTAACCCTGACCTTAAATTAAGACCAAAAAGATATGTTTTATTTTGATAAACTTCACGATATAGCCAATTTTGACTTTGTGGCTGTGGTTACGAGTGACAACCCAGATACACCTGCAGCTATAGGCTGCCGCTGCATGAGGAAACTTCAGGAGAAGAGAGGGGGAAGAGAAGAGGAGGTTAAATAAACACACAAAATAAAATCCTGTGGAAAAAGCTTTTGTCTGCCATATACTACCCTATTTTTATTCATTTATTTTATTTAACCTTTATTTAACGAGGAAAGTCAGCTAAGAACAAATTCTTATTTACGATGGCTGCCTAACCCGGCCAAACCCGGACAAAACTGGGCCTAATGTGCGCTGCCCTATGTGACTCCCAATCCCGGCCAAATGTGATATAGCCTGGAATTGAACCAGGGACTGTAGTGACGCCTCTTGCACTGAGATGCAGTGCATTAGACCGCTGCACCACTCGGGAATATACACTCCAAAAAGTATTTGGTTAAAACACTCTACATTCATATGAGATTCTTCCTGATCCATAGCGGACAAAGAGTTTCACTATTGGGCATACTACAGAAAAGAAAGGATCAACCACTAGGAAATTCAGGGACAAGAGAGGACAGAGTTAGTCTTGCTCTACTCTGGTGTTGTTGTGATCAGCAGAAAGGATCAAAGTAGGTACAAGACCAACCACTAGGACATTCAGGGACAACAGAGGACAGAGTTAGTCTTGCTCTACTCTGGTGTTGTTGTGATCAGCAGAAAGGATCGAAGTAGGTACAAGACCAACCACTAGGACATTCAGGGACAACAGAGGACAGAGTTAGTCTTGCTCTACTCTGGTATTGTTGTGATCAGCAGAAAGGATCAAAGTAGGTACAAGACCAACCACTAGGACATTCAGGGACAACAGAGGACAGAGTTATTCTTGCTCTACTCTGGTGTTGTTGTGATCAGCAGTGCGATGAGTGTGCATCCCCTTCCCCAGCCCACCCTGCATGGTCTTCCCTTCAGACACTCCACACACATTCCCAGCAACACAGCGGTATGGGGGACATTGTCCACCCTGGAACCCAGTGTAGTCCTTTCTCCTCCAGCTCAACATAAAGCTTCTGTCCCAGTGATGTGGTCTGGAGGTCTGGGAGGAGGGGCTCCCACTCAGACATGATGCAGAGGGTGGAGGGAGGGAAGGAGACAATGGATAGCAGTTTTATAAAGGAGAGTTATTTTAGTGTTGACTGGAGGTTAGACAGCTTTTAGTGTCAAACAGCGGAGTCAGGGACTTCTTTTCAGTGTAGTAAGTGTGTCGTCCAGTATAAAGTAAAATATGTATATTTTAGTAGTGATTTAGATGAGTTTTGGTCAGTGTGATTGCATCATCTGTATTCTGTATTTATATAACATGTTTATGAAGGAATGATATATGTTTATGACAATGTAATTATGTTTATGACAATGTTTCTATATGTTTACAACAATGTCTATATGTTTATGACAATGTCTATATGTTTATGAAAATGTATATACATTTATGATAATGTTTCTTCATGTTTATGAAAATGTCTATATATTTATGACAATGTCTATATGTTTATGAAAATGTATATATGTTTATGAAAATGTATATACGTTTATGATAATGTTTCTTCATGTTTATGAAAATGTCTATATATTTCTGACAATGTCTCAATGTGTTCATGACAATGTCTCTATATGGTTATGACAATGTCTATTAGTTTATGAAAAATAATATGTTTATGACAATGTCTATATGTTTACGACAATGTCTCAAAATGTTTATGACAATGTCTCTATATGGTAATGTTTATGACAATGTCTATATATTTATGACAATGTCTCTAAACGTTTATGACAATGTCTATATGTTTATGAGAAATTATATATGTTTATGACAATGTCTGAAATGTTTATGAAAATGTATATACGTTTATGACAATGTCTCAATATGTTCATGACAATGTCTCTATATGGTTATGACAATGTCTCTAAATGTTTATGACAATGTCTCTTTGTTTATGACAATGTCTCTATATGTTTATGACAAAGTCTCTATATGTTTATGACAATGTCTCTATATGTTTATGACAATGTCTCTGTATGTTTATGACAATGTCTCTTTGTTTATGACAATGTTTCTATATGTTTATGACAATGTCTTTAAATGTTTATGACAATGTCCCTTCGTTTATGACAATGTCTCTATATGTTTATGACAATGTCTCTAAATGTTTATGACAATGTCTCTTTGTTTATGACAATGTCTCTTTGTTTATGACAATGTCTCTAAATGTTTATGACAATGTCTCTTTGTTTATGACAATGTCTCTTTGTTTATGACAATGTCTCTGTTTATGACAATGTCTATATGTTTACGACAATGTCTATATGTTTATGACAATGTCTCTAAATGTTTATGACAATGTCTCTAAATGTTTATGACAATGTCTCCTTGTTTATGACAATGTCTCTATATGTTTATGACAATGTCTCCTTGTTTATGACAATGTCTCTATATGTTTACGACAATGTCTATATGTTCACGACAATGTCTATATGTTCACGACAATGTCTCTATATGTTTATGACAATGTCTATATGTTCACGACAATGTCTCTATATGTTTATGACAATGTCTCTAAATGTTTATGACAATGTCTCTATATGTTTATGACAATGTCTCCTTGTTTATGACAATGTCTCTATATGTTTATGACAATGTCTATATGTTTACGACAATGTCTCTAAATGTTTATGACAATGTCTCTAAATGTTTATGACAATGTCTCTTTGTTTATGACAATGTCTCTAAATGTTTATGACAATGTCTCTAAATGTTTATGACAATGTCTCTATACGTTTATGACAATGTCTCTTTGTTTATGACAATGTCTCTTTGTTTATGACAATGTCTCTATATGTTTATGACAATGTCTCTAAATGTTTATGACAATGTCTCTAAATGTTTATGACAATGTCTCTATATGTTTATGACAATGTCTCTAAATGTTTATGCCAATGTCTCTATATGTTTATGACAATGTCTCTAAATGTTTATGACAATGTCTCTAAATGTTTATGACAATGTCTCTATATGTTTATGACAATGTCTCTTTGTTTATGACAATGTCTCTATATGTTTATGACAATGTCTCTATATGTTTATGACAATGTCTCTATACGTTTATGACAATGTCTCTTTGTTTATGACAATGTCTCTTTGTTTATGACAATGTCTCTATATGTTTATGACAATGTCTCTATATGTTTATGACAATGTCTCTTTGTTTATGAAAATGTATATACATTTATGATAATGTTTCTTCATGTTTATGAAAATGTCTATATATTTATGACAATGTATATATGTTTATGAAAATGTATATATGTTTATGAAAATGTATATACGTTTATGATAATGTTTCTTCATGTTTATGAAAATGTCTATATATTTCTGACAATGTCTCAATGTGTTCATGACAATGTCTCTATATGGTTATGACAATGTCTATTAGTTTATGAAAAATTATAGGTTTATGACAATGTCTGTATGTTTACGACAATGTCTCTAAATGTTTATGACAATGTCTCTATATGGTAATGTTTATGACAATGTCTATATATTTATGACAATGTCTCTAAACGTTTATGACAATGTCTATATGTTTATGAGAAATTATATATGTTTATGACAATGTCTGAAATGTTTATGAAAATGTATATACGTTTATGACAATGTCTCAATATGTTCATGACAATGTCTCTATATGGTTATGACAATGTCTCTAAATGTTTATGACAATGTCTCTATATGTTTATGACAATGTCTCTATATGTTTATGACAATGTTTCTATATGTTTATGACAATGTCTTTAAATGTTTATGATAATGTCCCTTCGTTTATGACAATGTCTCTATATGTTTATGACAATGTCTCTAAATGTTTATGACAATGTCTCTTTGTTTATGACAATGTCTCTTTGTTTATGACAATGTCTCTAAATGTTTATGACAATGTCTCTTTGTTTATGACAATGTCTCTATATGTTTATGACAATGTTTCTATATGTTTATGACAATGTCTTTAAATGTTTATGATAATGTCCCTTCGTTTATGACAATGTCTCTATATGTTTATGACAATGTCTCTAAATGTTTATGACAATGTCTCTTTGTTTATGACAATGTCTCTATATGTTTATGACAATGTTTCTATATGTTTATGACAATGTCTTTAAATGTTTATGATAATGTCCCTTCGTTTATGACAATGTCTCTATATGTTTATGACAATGTCTCTAAATGTTTATGACAATGTCTCTTTATTTATGACAATGTCTCTTTGTTTATGACAATGTCTCTAAATGTTTATGACAATGTCTCTTTGTTTATGACAATGTCTCTTTGTTTATGACAATGTCTCTGTTTATGACAATGTCTATATGTTTACGACAATGTCTATATGTTTATGACAATGTCTCTAAATGTTTATGACAATGTCTCTAAATGTTTATGACAATGTCTCCTTGTTTATGACAATGTCTCTATATGTTTATGACAATGTCTCCTTGTTTATGACAATGTCTCTATATGTTTACGACAATGTCTATATGTTCACGACAATGTCTCTATATGTTTATGACAATGTCTATATGTTTATGAAAATGTATATACGTTTATGACAATGTCTCAATATGTTCATGACAATGTCTCTATATGGTTATGACAATGTCTCTAAATGTTTATGACAATGTCTCCTTGTTTATGACAATGTCTCTATATGTTTACGACAATGTCTATATGTTCACGACAATGTCTCTAAATGTTTATGACAATGTCTCTAAATGTTTATGACAATGTCTCTATACGTTTATGACAATGTCTCTTTGTTTATGACAATGTCTCTATATGTTTATGACAATGTCTCTAAATGTTTATGACAATGTCTCTAAATGTTTATGACAATGTCTCTATACGTTTATGACAATTTCTCTTTGTTTATGACAATGTCTCTATATGTTTATGACAATGTCTCTATATGTTTATGACAATGTCTCTAAATGTTTATGACAATGTCTCTAAATGTTTATGACAATGTCTCTTTGTTTATGAAAATGTATATACATTTATGATAATGTTTCTTCATGTTTATGAAAATGTCTATATATTTATGACAATGTATATATGTTTATGAAAATGTATATATGTTTATGAAAATGTATATACGTTTATGATAATGTTTCTTCATGTTTATGAAAATGTCTATATATTTCTGACAATGTCTCAATGTGTTCATGACAATGTCTCTATATGGTTATGACAATGTCTATTAGTTTATGAAAAATTATATGTTTATGACAATGTCTATATGTTTACGACAATGTCTCTAAATGTTTATGACAATGTCTCTATATGTTTATGACAATGTCTCTGTATGTTTATGACAATGTCTCTGTTTATGACAATGTCTATATGTTTACGACAATGTCTCTAAATGTTCATGACAATGTCTCTATATGTTTATGACAATGTCTCTATATGTTTATGACTATGTCTATATGTTCACGACAATGTCTCTAAATGTTTATGACAATGTCTCTATACGTTTATGACAATGTCTCTTTGTTTATGACAATGTCTCTTTGTTTATGACAATGTCTCTATATGTTTATGACAATGTCTCTATATGTTTATGACAATGTCTCTAAATGTTTATGACAATGTCTATATGTTTACGACAATGTCTCTAAATGTTTATGACAATGTCTCTAAATGTTTATGACAATGTCTCTATATGTTTATGACAATGTCTCTAAATGTTTATGACAATGTCTCTAAATGTTTATGACAATGTCTCTTTGTTTATGACAATGTCTCTATATGTTTACGACAATGTCTATATGTTCACGACAATGTCTCTAAATGTTTATGACAATGTCTCTATACGTTTATGACAATGTCTCTTTGTTTATGACATTGTCTCTTTGTTTATGACAATGTCTCTATATGTTTATGACAATGTCTCTAAATGTTTATGACAATGTCTCTATATGTTTATGACAATGTCTCTAAATGTTTATGACAATGTCTCTAAATGTTTATGACAATGTCTCTATATGTTTATGACAATGTCTATATGTTTATCACAATGTCTCTATATGTTTATGACAATGTTTCTATATGTTTATGACTATGTTTCTATATGTTTATGACAATGTCTCTAAATGTTTATGACAATGTCTCTTTGTTTATGACAATGTCTCTTTGTTTATGACAATGTCTCTGTTTATGACAATGTCTATATGTTTACGACAATGTCTCTAAATGTTTATGACAATGTCTCTAAATGTTTATGACAATGTCTCTAAATGTTTATGACAATGTCTCTATATGTTTATGACAATGTCTCTAAATGTTTATGACAATGTCTCTAAATGTTTATGACAATGTCTCTATATGTTTATGACAATGTCTCTATATGTTTATGACAATGTCTCTAAATGTTTATGACAATGTCTCTTTGTTTATGACAATGTCTCTTTGTTTATGACAATGTCTCTGTTTATGACAATGTCTATATGTTTACGACAATGTCTCTAAATGTTTATGACAATGTCTCTAAATGTTTATGACAATGTCTCTATATGTTTATGACAATGTCTCTTTGTTTATGACAATGTCTCTTTGTTTATGACAATGTCTCTTTTTGTTTATGACAATGTCTCTGTTTATGACAATGTCTATATGTTTACGACAATGTCTCTAAATGTTTATGACAATGTCTCTAAATGTTTATGACAATGTCTCTATATGTTTATGACAATGTCTCTAAATGTTTATGACAATGTCTCTAAATGTTTATGACAATGTCTCTATATGTTTATGACAATGTCTCTTTGTTTATGACAATGTCTCTTTGTTTATGACAATGTCTCTATATGTTTATGACAATGTCTCTATATGTTTATGACAATGTCTCTAAATGTTTATGACAATGTCTCTTTGTTTATGACAATGTCTCTGTTTATGACAATGTCTCTATATGTTTATGACAATGTCTCTAAATGTTTATGACAATGTCTCTAAATGTTTATGACAATGTCTCTAAATGTTTATGACAATGTCTCTATATGTTTATGACAATGTCTCTATATGTTTATGACAATGTCTCTAAATGTTTATGACAATGTCTCTTTGTTTATGACAATGTCTCTTTGTTTATGACAATGTCTCTGTTTACGACAATGTCTATATGTTTACGACAATGTCTCTAAATGTTTATGACAATGTCTCTAAATGTTTATGACAATGTCTCTATATGTTTATGACAATGTCTCTAAATGTTTATGACAATGTCTCTATATGTTTATGACAATGTCTCTTTGTTTATGACAATGTCTCTTTGTTTATGACAATGTCTCTTTTTGTTTATGACAATGTCTCTGTTTATGACAATGTCTATATGTTTACGACAATGTCTCTAAATGTTTATGACAATGTCTCTAAATGTTTATGACAATGTCTCTATATGTTTATGACAATGTCTCTAAATGTTTATGACAATGTCTCTAAATGTTTATGACAATGTCTCTATATGTTTATGACAATGTCTCTTTGTTTATGACAATGTCTCTTTGTTTATGACAATGTCTCTTTGTTTATGACAATGTCTCTATATGTTTATGACAATGTCTCTATATGTTTATGACAATGTCTCTAAATGTTTATGACAATGTCTCTTTGTTTATGACAATGTCTCTGTTTATGACAATGTCTCTATATGTTTATGACAATGTCTCTATATGTTTATGACAATGTCTCTAAATGTTTATGACAATGTCTCTATATGTTTATGACAATGTCTCTATATGTTTATGACAATGTCTCTAAATGTTTATGACAATGTCTCTATATGTTTATGACAATGTCTCTTTGTTTATGACAATGTCTCTAAATGTTTATGACAATGTCTCTATATGTTTATGACAATGTCTCTAAATGTTTATGACAATGTCTCTATATGTTTATGACAATGTCTCTTTGTTTATGACAATGTCTCTAAATGTTTATGACAATGTCTCTATATGTTTATGACAATGTCTCTTTGTTTATGACAATGTCGCTATATGTTTAGGACAATGTCTCTATACGTTTAGGACAATGTCTCTATATGT
Source organism: Oncorhynchus nerka (assembly GCF_034236695.1). NCBI lineage: Eukaryota > Metazoa > Chordata > Actinopteri > Salmoniformes > Salmonidae > Oncorhynchus > Oncorhynchus nerka. The sequence goes on from NC_088423.1 coordinate 81,534,920, forward strand.
TTATGACAATGTCTATATGTTTATCACAATGTCTCTATATGTTTATGACAATGTTTCTATATGTTTATGACTATGTTTCTATATGTTTATGACAATGTTTCTATATGTTTATGACAATGTTTCTATGTGTTTATGACAATGTTTCTATATGTGTATGACAATGTTTCTATATGTGTATGACTATGTTTCTATATGTTTATGACAATGTTTCTATATGTTTATGACATGACAGGCACTGCGTTCATCCACCTCTGGCCTGCTCGCCTCCCTACCACTGAGGAAGTACAGTTCCCGCGCAGCCCAGTCAAAACTGTTCGCTGCTCTGGCCCCCCAATGGTGGAACAAACTCCCTCACGACGCCAGGACAGCGGAGTCAATCACCACCTTCCGGAGACACCTGAAACCCCACCTCTTTCAGGAATACCTAGGATAGGATAAAGTAATCCTTCTCACCCCCCTTAAAAGATTTAGATGCACTATTGTAAAGTGGCTGTTCCACTGGATGTCTTAAGGTGAACGCACCAATTTGTAAGTCGCTCTGGATAAGAGCGTCTGCTAAATGACTTAAATGTAAATGTAAATGTATGACAATGTCCCTATATGTTTATAACAATGTTTCTATGTGTTTTTGACAATGTTTCTATATGTTTATGACAATGTTTCTATGTGTATGACAATGTTTCTATGTGAATGACAATGTTTCTATGTGTATGACAATGTTTCTATGTGTATGACAATGTCTCTATATGTTTATGACAATGTCTTTATGTGTTTATGACAATGTTTCTATATGTTTATGACAACGTTTCTATGTGTTTATGACAATGTTTCTATATGTTTATGACAATGTTTCTATGTGTATGACAATGTTTCTATGTGTATGACAATGTTTCTATGTGTATGACAATGTTTCTATATGTTTATGACAATGTTTCTATGTGTTTATGACAATGTTTCTATATGTTTATGACAATGTTTATATGTGTATGACAATGTTTCTATATGTTTATGACTATGTTTCTATGTGTATGACAATGTTTTTATGATTATGACAATGTCTCTACCTGTTTATGACAATGTCTCTATATGTTTCTGACCATGTCTATATGTTTATGGCAATGTCTATGTGTGTATGACAATGTTTTTACGTTCATGACAATGTCTGTATGTTAATGATAATGTATGTGTGTTTATGATAATGTCTGTGTTGTCTATGATAATGTTTCTATAGGTTTACGACAATGTCTATATGTGTTTCTATTTACTTTTCATGTAATTGTTATTTACCTTTAGTACATACATTTGTTTTATCAAGAGACAACAGGTTCAACAGTTGGTTTGTGTTTTTATTCTGGCACAAAAAGTGTATGTAACTGCGAATGGGTGTGAACATGTGAGCCGGAGTGTGTTTGCACATACTCTACAGGCTAGGCAGGGGGTGAGTTCACTGTGTTTAGTGTTGTTGGGGAGATCTGAGGAACACTTGACCAGGCGAACTGGCACATTTAGCCTGTGTCACCCCTCCCACCACACACACACACACACACACACACACACACACACACACACACACACACACACACACACACACACACACACACACACACACACACACCACGTCCCTGCTCCATCTCTGACTGCCTCCGCAGACACAAAGGGCCTGCTGTGCAGACAACTCAACTGGAAGAGAGCTTAACCCTTCACCCCCAGGGTCAAACTATTAACACAAACACTGCTCCCTAGTATGCAAATGAACCATCTTATGACTGATATGAAACATACACTTGTGGATGACAGATATAATAACAGGCACTTAAAGTTTACTTAGTTTCAAATGCATTTAACATAAAATCTGAGGTAAAATATGAAATTAAGAGCAGGAAATTATCTACAGTGTCACGTTATAAATGTTTTAAAAAACTACCAGGTAACTTTATTGTAAAAGCCTTAGATCAGCTAGATGTAATTGTCCATACAGTCTGTGTGTGTATGTGTATTCCCTGCCATATTGTACTGCATTTGTCTCTTCATAAAAGATTAACGCAATCATGTCCTGAGTTTTTACACCTCTAACTCCCACTCCTCATTGAGAGAGAGAAAAGTTCTAGAACCTTGTAATTCCTAGTCATCTGAACTTCTGTGCTCCGACTGTAAATGCAGAAAGGAAAGGAGAGAGAGCTTCATCAGACGGCATGTTTAGCTGTGTGTAATTGGGACAGAGGTGCTTGTAGGAGGCAGGTGTGGAGGCATTGTTCTCTTTGATGGGATTATTTGCACTTTTCAATGCTGTAAAACTAGGCATCATCATAGGGAGTGGAGGGGAGGCAGCCATCTACATTTACAATGGCTGGATTTGGTTTTCCCTCAAGGTTGTGGAATTATACCTGCTCTCTCTGTAATTAGGAGCAGGAGGCTTCACGACCTGGATGACTACTGTCTTGTCTACTTTGAAAGTAGATTCACTTCAAACTCCTCAGGAGGAGAAAGTACAATGTTCTGTTTTGCTCTTCTTTTTGCTCTTTTCATCTTTCTTTCTTAACCTTTTTTCTTGTTCTAAGGGGTTGGGTGATTAAGTTATTGGGTGATTAAGTTATTATTACAAATGAATAAATGTGAATACATAATACTGTATCAAGCCAGGTGAATAAACGAGTTGAAGAGAGCAGTTTGATGTAAAGTTCAGAACAGAACACCTTATATAAAGTGAACAGTGATGTCCATTGGGAAAGGTCCTACACTCTTAGAAACACAGAAGGATTCTTCAGCAGCTCCCATATGATAACCCTTTTTGTTCCAGGTTGAACCCTTTTGGGTTCCATGTAGAACCCTTTCCACAGAGGGTTCTACATTGAACCCAAAAGGGTTCTTTGGGACCAAAATGGGTCCAAGAGTTTCTAAGAGTGTAGGGAACTGATAAAGCGTCCCCTTGGCATGTACTGCACTCACTTGTACCCTGATCTGACATTGACCAGTCTAGAGACTAAGAGATGGCATTATCATTAAGACTGCACACCGGGGGGTAATGTGCCGTACATGGACGTAGACAGACTGAGTACAGGATTAAGGACAAATCACTTTGTGGTATCTGGCTGAACACAGAGCACAGAGCCATGGTGTGCATGTGTAACATGAGCCATGGTGTGCCTGTGTAACAAAAGGGACTACTAGTAGTTAGTGCATGTACTGTACGCAAATGAATTGCTGACTTAACAGAAAATGCACTCTCTTGCATAAGTATCTTTGTGAGTGGTGACATGAGGCCAGATCTGACAGGCTACAGTGGAGGTGTGAGGGAGTGCAGGTCAGGAGTGCAGTGTGCACGGTTTAGGTTTTAGGGTGTATGGAGCAATTTGCACAGTGTAGGTTTTAGGGTGTAGGGAGCAGTGTTCACCTGTACAGTATACTCACTACTACCCATGTCAAACCTCTCAGCTGCCAGTAACAAAAGGAGAGAAAAGGAAACACATGCTTAAGTCAGCCGCATTTACTCCTGACCTTCCTTACCAGGGTACGCTGCAGTTAAGCTGAGGGGATTTACACCAGCTCAACATTTACACCATATGGATGCTTTATTACAGAGTAATGATGGCTTGCTCTCTCTCCTCTTCCTCTTCCCCACCTTCTCTCGCGCTTGTTCGCTCTATCTCCCTCCCTCTCCCTCTCTCTCTCTCTCTCTCTCTCTCTCTCTCTAGAGATGATTTGAAAACCAAATAGCCTTGTGTAACCAGGTGATCAGAAGGACTTAGAGGATCTTATGAAACTCAAGAGGAATGCAATGCAGTGATTTTTTTTTAACTCCATGCTTTATGTGGGTCACACTTAGACTCATTTAATTTACCAAGTAAGACCAGCATAATTGTAGATAAAATGGTCACATTAGGTATGCATTATGTGGCTTTGTATTTGAAATCAGACCATATAGATTGATATAAGTTAGTATATATATATTTACATATTACATTGAGGCAAATTAATATTATTGAATTTATACCAATGATTATCCTGTGCAGATTTTAAAAACATTTATTTCTTACATTTTTGGGTGTGAGAATAATTTGATTTGTGCTGAAATGAGAAAAGAGCTTGGTATTGATTTGGTTTATTCCATATTAGCAGGTAATAATCAATATGGAGATGGTGCTTATTAAAGCGTAAAGAGCAGGGATGGGCTCTCATCAACCAATAGCTGCTCATCTCATAACTGACCATGCTGAGATAATGCACTTAATGCATCACATATTGCTTTTGATTATGGGGGAAATAATGGTGGTCAATTATGCTAATCATGCAGGAAAATAACCTGGTAACAATAAGATATTCTAAAGATGAGATAAACAATAACATGGAAATGGTCATATTCAGTCATTTATAAGAGGCAAACAATCCATCAAAGTATGGCTTACTGCTATGAACATAGTTTTTCTTGGCATTTTGAAAACGTAATTTGTCTAAGGTACGCAATGGTATGACGGTGCATGAGAAAGCAAATCACTCAGCACTAATGCTTCTGCAGATTTTGGGTTTTATTCTATTCTGGTTAGGTGCTCAGTTCTCTCAATGTTGTCAGGATCCATAGAATAAGGTTGGTAAAGTGCTCTTAAATTCACCGAGATGGATCTACTTGGTCCACATTAGCGAATGTGGGCACTGGGCCAAAGAAATCCTAAGTAAAACGTCAGAAAGTTGAATTTGGGGCAGATCTTAGAACTGAAGCCAAATGTTTGTTCCTCGGCTTTCTGAATTAGTCCTAGAAGGCATTTCAGAGTCTGGGAATTAAAAGCGAGGGGGTAATTTACAAATTAACTTCTTCGAGATAGGGGGCGCTCTTTTAATTTTTGGATTAAAAACGTTCCCGTTTTAAACAAGATATTTTGTCACGAAAAGATGCTTGACTATGCATGTAATTGACAGCTTTGGAAAGAAAACACTCCAACACTCGTTTCCAAAACTGCAAAGATATTATCTGTGAGTGCCCCAGAACTAATGCTACAGGCGAAACCAAGATGAAATTTCATACAGGAAATGGTCCAGATTTTGAATGCCCTGTGTTCCAATGTCTCCTTATATGGCTGTGAATGCGCCAGGAAGGAGCCTGCACTTTCTGTCGTTTCCCCAAGGTGTCTGCAGCATTGTGACGTATTTGTAGGCATATCATTGGAAGATTGACCATAAGAGACTACATTTACCAGGTGTCCGCCCAGTGTCCTCCGTCAAAATTATTGCGTAATCTCCAGCTCCATGCGCGTTCCATTTTCTTCAGAGGAGAAAGTCAACTGCCACGAATGATTTATCATCGATAGATATGTGAAAAACACCTTGAGGATTGATTCTAAACAACGTTTGCCACGTTTCTGTCGATATTATGGAGTTAATTTGGAAAAAAGTTTGCGTTGTAATGACTTAATTTTCGTTTTTTTTTCTTACCCAAACGTGATGAACAAAACGGAGCGATTTGAATGAATATGTTAACGAATAGTTAACGTTGCGTTATGCTAATGAGCTTGCGGCTATAATTACACTCCTGGATACAGGTTTTTTTTAACGTTGATGCTAATGAGCTTGCGTAGGTTTTTTTCAAACGTGATGAACAAAACGGAGCGATTTGTCTTACACAAATAATCTTTTTGGAAAAACTGAACATTTGCTATCTAACTGAGAGTCTCCTCATTGAAAACATCTGAAGTTCTTCAAAGGTAAATGATTTTATTTGAATGCTTTTCTTGTTTTTGTGAAAATGTTGCATGCTGAATGCTAGGCTTAATGCTATGCTAGCTATCAATACTCTTACACAAATGCTTGTTTAGCTATGGTTCAAAAGCATATTTTGAAAATCTGAGATGACAGTGTTGTTAAACAAAAGGCTAAGCTTGAGAGCAAATATATTTATTTCATTTCATTTGCGATTTTCATGAATAGTTAACGTTGCGTTATGGTAATGAGCTTGAGGCTATAAATAGGATCCCGGATACGGGATTGCTCGTCGCAACAGGTTAATGCAGTTGCAGTTGTGAAAATATAACTGTGGGCTTAGTTTGGGACACTGGAACAAACAACCGTTTTGAGGGGAGAGGGAGAAAAAAGAGCGAAAGCCCCATGTTCATTTATTACAGATCTGCAGCATTTATCACCTAGACGCCAAGGCAACTACTCTGTTGTGGCAATGTTCCCAGCCAGTTACAGGTCAGCAGACAGAGGCCTATAGCCCAGACAGAGGCCTATAGCCCAGACAGAGGCCTATAGCCCAGACAGAGTCCTATAGCACAGACAGAGGCCTATAGCCCAGACAGAGTCCTATAGCCCAGACAGAGGCCTATAGACCAGACAGAACCCTATAGCCCAGACAGAGTCCTATAGCCCAGACAGAGGCCTATAGCCCAGACAGAGTCCTATAGACCAGACAGAACCCTATAGCCCAGACAGAGTCCTATAGCCCAGACAGAGTCCTATAGCCCAGACAGAGTCCTATAGCCCAGACAGAGTCCTATAGCCCAGACAGAGTCCTATAGCCCAGACAGAGGCCTATAGACCAGACAGAACCCTATAGCCCAGACAGAGTCCTATAGCCCAGACAGAGGCCTATAGCCCAGACAGAGGCCTATAGCCCAGAGAGAGCCCAGAGTCTGAGTGTCTCAGCCCAACTGCAGTGTTGTGCTGTGTGCAAATTAACTGCTCTCCCTTTATCCCAATTCATTTCTCATGCCACAGTATTTGTACTCCCCTTTTCATGAATGTTAGGTCCTATCTTGTGGCCCTCCCTCTCAAAAGCCTGCCCGGTGACAGAGGAGACCTGCCACGCTGAAAAAAGGAGGACCTGCCATGAACTGAGTGTCAGCCATTAAATATGATTTCGCCCCTGAATGGCGATGCAAACACATTCAACTCAGTGAAACTCATCAAGACCCGCATAATCTCTCTTTTCTTAAGCATAACAATGATTTCAGCTGGGAAATGCAATGCTTTTGGTGGGACTGAACCATTGATTCAAGTTGCATTCAAAGTAATAAATCAAGTCCAGCTTCACATCCTGTGCCCATTTGCCTAATTCAGTGGCGCTCACCATACTAGTCAATAAGTTGAAAGAATATATTCAATACACTGAGCAATGCACTGACAACACAGAATAATAAACCCCCCTTGCTTTAAACCCAGAACATATGGCCAATGTCTACAAAAAATGTGTTATAGTACCCTACTCTAACGGCAAAGTGCTTATTCTTGTGCAATGATAATTTAAAATTGTGTTACTGTAATGTTATATATTCTTAAACATTAAAAAGCAGCAAGAAATCATTGACTAAGCCACTGCAGGCTGTCCTGGGACGTGCAGATACAGACAGACAGGATGTATAGAGGTGTTAAGCACTAGCCTGATGAAATAAGTAAGTGAACTGTCTGTTTGATTCTTCTCAGCCGCCATCATCCTAACCTCCACCTCCACCACCTCCACCTCCACCTCCACCTCCACCTCCACCTCCACCACCAACTCCCCAATGCCCCTCAGAGGACAACTCCCAGGTCCAGTAGGACGTGTATTTCTGAATTATTATTTAGATCTCTGAACAAAGTTTCCTTTCTATTGACTTTGCTTAAAAGCTTCCAGGGGAAAGAAGCCAGGCACCCTCTCCTTTAATTACAGCCCACCACACACACACACACGCGCACACACACACACACACACACACACACACACACACACACACACACACACACACACACACACACACACACACACACACACACACACACACACACACACACACACACACACACACACACAGACATGAACAGAGTGAAGGGACAGCTGTGTCAGAGCTCTCAGTAGTCAGACCATTGTAATCTGCATTAACCACATTGCAGGGGAGTGCAAAGGGTCAAAGTCTTTAAGTGCCTGTAGGGATCTGTGCTGCTTGTGGATTGCAAGCTATCACTCTCGGTACATTGGGTAATTGTACAGTGCCAACAGCACTGCCTCTCTGTTGTTCACATGAAATTATGTACTATACGTGTTCATGTTTTGATTTCAAGGCTGAGAGAGTATTCATTGTCATAAGGGTTTCAAGTGGAAGATTATGTGATGGGGCTAATGCATGCTAGGCTTTAACAATGAACAATGAATTAACCTAAAGACATGGTTGTAGTTAGAGGTATAATTCAACTCATACATATCCCATATCAAGTGGCCTGTCTATGCATTCCATTCAAAACATTATAAACTAATTTAAAAGTTTAAATACTTGTATATTTTCAACAGTTATTCTGTATTCCTATATACACGGCTCAACAAAATAAAGGGAACACTTAAACAACACAATGTAAGTCCAAGACAATCACACTTCTGTGAAATCAAACTGTCCACTTAGGAAGCAACACCGATTAACAATACATTTCACATGCTGTTGTTCAAATGGAATAGACAACAGGTGGAAATTATAGGCAATTAGCAAGACACCCCCAATAAAGAAGTGGTTCTGCAGGTGATAACCACAGACCACTTCTCAGTTCCTATGGTTCCTGGCTGATGTTTTGGTCACTTTTGAATGCGGGCGGTGCTTTCACTCTAGTGGTAGCATGAGACGGAGTCTACAACCCACACAAGTGGCTCAGGTAGTGCAGCTCATCCAGGATGGCACAGAGCATGGAGGCGCTACCAGGAGACAGGCCAGTACACCAGGAGACGTGGAGTAGGCCGTAGGGGGGCAACAACCCAGCAGCAGGACCGCTACCTCCGACTTTGTGCAAGGTGGGGCAGGAGGAGCACTGCCAGAGCCCTGCAAAATGACCTCCAGCAGGCCACAAATGTGCATGTGTCCCACAAATGTGCATGTGTCTGCTCAAACGGTCAGAAACAGACTCCATGAGGGTGGTATGAGGGCCCGACGTCCACAGGTGGGGGTTGTGCTTACAGCCCAACACCGTGCAGGACGTTTGGCATTTGCCAGAGAACACCAAGATTGGTAAATTTGCCACTGGCACCCTGTGCTCTTCACAGATGAAAGCAGGTTCACACTGAGCACATGTGATAGACGTGACAATCTGGAGACGCCGTGGAGAACGTTCTGCTGCCGGCAACATCCTCCAGCATGACCGGTTTGGCAGTGGGTCAGTCATGGTGTGGGGTGGCATTTCTTTGGGGGGCCGCACAGCCCTCCATGTGCTCGCCAGAGGTAGCCTGACTTCTATTAGGTACCGAGATGAGATCCTCAGACCCCTTGTGAGACCATATGCTGGTGCGGTTGGCTCTGGGTTCCTCCTAATGCAAGACAATGCTAGACCTTATGTGGCTGGAGTTTGTCAGCAGTTCCTGCAAGAGGAAGGCATTGATGCTATGGACTAGCCCGCCCGTTCCCCAGACCTGAATCCAATTGAGCACATCTGGGACATCATGTCTCGCTCCATCCACCAACGCCACATTGCACCACAGACTGTCCAGGAGTTGGCGGATGCTTTAGCCCAGGTCTGGGAGGAGATCCCTCAGGAGGCCATCCGCCACCTCATCAGGAGCATGCCCAGGCGTTGTAGGAAGGTCATACAGGCACGTGGAGGCCATACACACACTACTGAGCCTAATTTTGACTTGTTTTAAGGACATTACATCAAAGTTGGATCAGCCTGTAGTGTGGTTTTCCACTTTAATTTTGAGTGTGACTCCAAATCCAGACCTCCATGGGTTGATAAATTTGATTTCCATTGATAATTTGTGTGTGATTTTGTTGTCAGTACATTCAACTATGTAAAGAAAAAAGTATTTAATAAGAATATTTCATTCATTCAGATCTAGGATGTGTTATTTTAGTGTTCCCTTTATTTTTTTGAGCAGTGTATAAATCATAGAAAGTGTGTCAACTCAAAGCTAACAGTATATTGTGCCAGCCAACAGACCTCCAGTATTCAGGAAGGTCAGTAGCAGCAGGCAGTGAAGCCCTGAGCCCTGGAGACCTGATCATCCCTGGAGAACTGATCATCCCTGGAGATCTGATCATTCCTGGAGACCTGATCATCCCTGGAGACGTGATCAGCCCTGGAGACCTGATCAGCCCTGGAGACCTGATCAGCCCTGGAGATCTGATCAGCCCTAGAGACCTGATCAGCCCTGGACCTGAGGAGCTGAGCTGAGCCTCATTGTTTGTCTGATTCCTTGAGAGAGGGTTAGACAGTGAGAGGGAAGGACTTTTAAAGCTCTTTCACAGGACTGATGATGACTGTACATAGAGGAACTTGGTCTCAGAGCATTTCGTATCATTCTGTACATAAGGTTGAGACACTCCTTTTAGATATGTTATGTTTGGTATGAGTTACTTCAGGCAAAAACTAAAGGAGGTGGGGGTGGATCGGTGGGCGTATAACGTTGTGAGTTCGAATGTCATCACGGATGTCATCAACTTTAGCATTTTAGCTACTAAACTTTTCAACTACTTTTTTTTAGTTGTTTTGCAACTATGTAGCATGTTAGCTAACTCTTCCCCTAACTCTAACCCTAAACTTAACAATTTTAGCTAACCCTACCCCTAACCCTAATCTTAACCCTTTAACCTAACTCCTCAACTTAACTTTAACCTTAACCCTAACCCCTAGCCTAGCTAACATTATCGAGCTTGCTAACTTTAGCCAACTACTTAGAATTCGTAACATATTTTACGTTTTGCAAATTCGTAACATATAGTGCGAACTGCAATTAGTAACATATCATACGAAATGGGTGATGGACCTCCACAAATTAATACATGCCATATGAAACGTAACATATCACACTAAATGGAGTGTCTCTGATTTAGGTACAAATAATATGAAATGCTCTAAGACCAGGTTGCTTAGGGACCACCTATAATGATCTGAATCATTTGAATTTATCAACCAAAAATATGGTAATTGACTAGAGTATCTTGCAGTCATTAGATACGAGTATTCCAAAAATGTTTTTGACAAAAATGATGAAATCAAAATAATCCATCAATTATCAACAACAACAAAAAAATCCTTTCTGTGCATGTTTCTCGCTAATAGAAATGTCTCATTAATCCCATTAACTTCTCAGAGCCTTGTAAAAAGGGGAAGCACATATGTCTTGATGAATATTGTCAGGGCCTAAATTTAGTGTCATTGAGAAAAGCTTTCCCAGAGCCAGGCAGCAGACAGCTTGTGTGATGCCTGGCCTGCCTGCGCTGCGTCGCACGGAGCTTATATTTATCCCAGCCGTCTGTGTCTGTCTGTGGAGGAATGACAGAGAGCTCAATGGAGGCGTCCGTCTCCACGTCTCCCCTCCCGCCGCCTCGACACTCCCTTCCCCCATCCCGTCCCCTCTACCTCCAGACACTGGTGATGAATGCAGACATAGTGTGTGTGTGTATGTCTCAACCACACACAGATGACATTATTAACACAGTATGACATGTGATGGAATGTCTGTGCCACACCGGCGGGTCCCAGGCACAGCACAGAGGCACCCCAGCTGTGATTTATTTCTGTACCCATGAAAAAGTAAGCGTGCCATTAAAAACACAGGCGTTTGGAGGCTGCCCCGCTCGCAGGGTGTGTGATCGATAATGTCACTCTTTATCCATGCTCATTTTGAGGCAGCCACACAATCATACACCATTAAATACCCCCTGATACAGGGAGCTGGCCACACACACACCGCACATCACTGTATTTACAGTGCAGTTATCTGCATTCACACATAAATCAGCAGAGCTAATGTGGGAGATAATGGACTGTAAATGGCAAAGTCCCTGATTGATATCTCCACTTAGAGCAATTATTGGTTTTTAAAACTTGAGAAAAGACAAAAGTTTGCCAACTTACCTTTAGGCATGGCTACTGTGTCTCAGTATCTCATTTGTTAGTGTTTGTTGAGTGGGTTCCCAAGGCAGAAAAACAGGACACCTCAGACAAAAAACAACTAATGTTGTGGCTCGGAAATGAATATTTAGCAGAACTTTTACTCCATGTACTGGACTTTGTCCTACTGAAACAGAAGAGGTTATGAAGAGATATTCACATTCATAGTGTTTATTGCTTAACATATTATAATTTATTATTATGATTTCAAATTAATTGACCTACTTTACCTATTTATTTGACTTTTATTTCATATTATTTGATGTAAAAATAAGGGCCATCTAGAGTGGATAAATCTGATACAAGCCAAACATGGTTCAATTTCCATGCTAATTCCAACCTATTCAAGTGAGTTCTGCAAAAAATGATTCTAAAAAAGGAAATCTTTTTTCTTGGCAGTGAAGAAAAACAATGCTGCTAAACTTCCTCATAGCTGAGACTGTATTCTGGATGACATTTTCATCAAGTTACAAAAACTAAACCATTGGGAAATACACTCTCAGTCTTTATCCAAAGTGCAAAGCTATTTGCATACGAATAATGTATAGATGCAGAGGACATTGCAAGGCATATTTATATGTGGGAAATGTAAGAAAATTAAGCTGACAAAAGGTACATTTCAGGCAAACACTTTAATTTATTTGATTTTTTTTTTGTTTCTCAGTGTTCTCGACTGCCATGAAAATGAACTATTAATCTGATTTCCAAAGGAATTCCTCATGCCAGAGACGGCCCTGACAGCCGCAATACAGAAGTTGTTGTGTGGTCAACAAACAATTTTCCTGGGCTTCAGTGCCTTTCAAAGGGGATTTCTTTCTTTCAGCCAGATCATGTGAAAAATGTCACTGTCAAAGGATCTCTCCTTTTCTTCTCTCACAAAGATGTCAGATGGTGAGAGTTAGAATTTCCAAACATGTTAATCCGTAAGAGCGTAAACTCTAAACTCAGAGCCTTCCTCCACACACAGCACTTGAGAAGAAATGCTTTTTCACTGTGAGACTGACATCCGTTCTCTGTAACTTTGAGCAATAAGGATGTTTTAGGATGTGGTCAACACAGGACACTGACTTATGAAGTTCTTAAAAATTAATTCAATACTACCCAATTCAAGCAAACGATTCATACATGTATTTTTATTCCCTGTCTGTTGCATAACGTTTCTCTTTATTATTATCTTTATAAAATAATAGGACACCGTTTGGGTAAAAAAAAAATAGGAAACTTGTGTGAAATATTAGTTCAGGATGTGTTCAGGATGTGACTATATGTGACCATTTTGGTTAGATGGGAAGTTATGTTTTCCTCCTTCCATTAAAACATGAAATCCAGCATCGTGAGAGTTGAGTAACTTCCTTATAAGTCATACACTGTAAGTCATATAAGTATTTACATATTTCTGGCCTTCATTAGTCTTGTGAAATAAGAAATATAAGAATCATTTGTTCCAGATTAAAGTCCATTGTGCAATGAAGTGATGGGAGGGGAGGTGTGTGTGTGCGAGTGTGTGAGTGAGTGAATGAGCAGAGCATGAGAAGAACTGACAAGTGGGATGTTCTGCTGCTCTCCCCGCTCTCCCCGCTCTCCCCGCTCTCCCCGCCCCCTAGACACCCACCCCTAACCCCTCCCTAGAGCCCCAGCCACTTCCTCCATCCTTCCCTCCTCTCCATCCCTCCATCCATCCCACCTGCCTCCTCTGCAGCCTCTCATCACAGCTACATCCTGTCATCACACACACATACATCCCTGTCACACTGCGCCTGATTGACAAGGGCACTTTTGATAATGGCATCAGGAACAGGGGTGTCTGCCTTGTCATTAGAGCCTATCAGAGCTGCCTTATTACAGCTGAGGAACCGACCGGAAGACCGTCACAGCCCCGGTGGTGTGGGCATATGGCCAGAGATGATCAAGCTCTGGTACGTACTAATATAGCACCAGGCTTAATGCGTCTATCACACGCATCAAAGTGAAATACTCTCTGAGAAGCTCAGATGATCTACCCACTGCTCGTCTGACAGATGGGAATAAAAGGAACAGCTAACCAGAATTATCATTGACAGCTGTACATGTTCATACTTGATATAACTCATTTTTGACAAAAAGAAAACATGTTAGTAAAACCCACAGCGCCATAACAACAGAGAAAATGTAAACACCATCCAATATGTTTGAAGTCAGTTGAACTGAGCCCTCTGAGCACAGCACACACAGCTCCACATTAAACCCGACAAGCTACCACAAACTCTGGAGAGAGACGTGGTTACCAGTTAGGAGTTAGAGGGAGAGGTCATGTTTATGTCTGCTGATTTGGGTTCGGGTGCCAAGATGGCCTTTCCAAACCGGATGATTTCACTTGGAATCTGACACTGTGCAGTAACATAGTTAGCACATAGGGGGTTACAGGCACATGTGGGGTAAAGCTACAGGCAGGCACCCTATGTTGTCTTTCCCCAGACTGCAACATTGATCAATTGAGGCGGCTGGTAGCCTAGTAGTTATTGTGTTGGGCCAGTAACCGAAAGGTTGCTAGATCGAATCCCTGAGCTGACAAGGTAACCTGTCGTTCTGCCCCTGAACAAGGCAGTTAACCCACTGTTTCCTGGTAGGCCGTCAATGTAAATAAGAATTTGTTCTTAACTGACGTGCCTAGTTAAATAAAAAATAAAACATCTGAATCCTTATGTGCATGTGTAAAGTGGCAATGATTTCAAATTCAGTACTGCTGTAGGACAAACTGGTCACTGAAAAAGGAAACAAAAGACAGGAGAAATGAAAAGCGTGTGGCTGGCAGGATGATAACAGAACCATAGCACCATACACAGTGCAACTCAAAAGACCTGGGCTTTCTAACGGAAGAATAACTGCTTTGAATTATGGATAGATCTAAATAGTGTCTCTTATCTACAGATGGCTGAACACACGACAATCCTAAGGCTGGCCTGTATAATTGTATCACTAATAAGCAGTAAGGCCAATTAGGTCTATAAGTGTGCTGTAATCACTTGGACAGGAGAGATACAGAGAGAGAGGAGAGAAAAGGGGGGAGGATGAGGCAGGGATAGAATGAACGAATGAATGCATCCCTCTTTCAACCCACACTGACAGGTGTAATTAGACATACTGTAAATGTACCATTGAAAGTCCACAGTGAGAGTAAGGCTGGGGGGTGAGTAAACCTTCATGTATTTTCATTGTGCCCACTCATTTTCATTCCTTCTTTGTTGTGATAAAATGAGTGTATGACAAGTAACAAGGAGAAGGGGGTTAGGACATGGTGCTACGTTACAACTATCTGACTACAAGGATATTCATTAGAGCCTGAGATCACTGGTGTGAGACTAATCTCTAAATGCCAAGATGAGCCCGACACAACATGGTAACTTTCAGAACACATTTGTTTTTGTTTTGTTTTGCCTGTTTCAATCCACAGTTTACATTATAGCTTGTCATTTTTATACTCCAGTTCCTCTCGGAATTGTTCCTCTCTTAAACATGCCCAAGACTGCCAGGCATGTGGTATGGACAGCTTGGGGGTGACAGTGTAACCATGTACCAGTCACAATGCAGACGGGCAATAAACCGCTCCAGACACGCTGTCTGACTGTCACAACATTTGTTTGCCACATTACATTCCTCTCTGCCACTGAGGGTGGTTGTGAAACGGCTGACATTCTGTACTCTGCCTCGTCAATATCCAAATCACTTTATTTTCTTCCTTCCTGCGAACTGCAATATGTCTCAAGTTAAATATGTTGGGCACCAATGGAATATCAGCACAATGGTGTAGGAGTTCTATGCAAAGTTTTGTCCCCTCGGTGTTCTGGAACTTTTTAGAATTCAGCTAGTTGTGAGGACAAAAGCCTGGGTGGACTGTGAGGACTATCAATACATTTAAACAGGGGCATGCATTTCTCATAAAGTGGCTCCCCAAGGCAGTCAGAGCAAACGGGGAGGGGGCCGTCTGATCAACCCATAAAAAGGACCGCAGTTATGAAGCAGACAGAAAATGAAGAGAAAGAGAAAAGAGGAAGAAAAACGTAACGAAAGAAATAGGGGAAACGGGGGAGAGAGAAAAAACATCTGAATGAAAAGGTCATGACTGGCAGTTGATTTGAAGAGTTTCTGCGACCTCACAAAGGGCCATGACATCATCAGGTATTGAAGTAGGAGACCGGAGGAGAGGGATTCTTTAAAAAGCAGGCCGCTTACCGAGGACGTAATTACATTTGTGCTAAACACGCCCAAGTGCTCCTGTGCTGGGGTTGGGAGAGAGGGGGAATTATGTTCAGAGCTGGGGGGTGGAGGGCTGAATTAATCAACTCTGTTCTGTTTGCTGTGTGTGGGGGGAAACTCTTTTAATAGCAAAATCTTTCTCACCGCGAGCTGTATTCTTAACAACACGATGTGTTCTAGCGCTGCCTTATGTTTTGGACATTTTTCCCTAAAGTTTTTTCCCATTTCCCCTTTGTGCTAGCTGTTCCGGTCTGTTTTGGCTATAAAAACCCACCGAAATTGCAAACTATGTTAAAAGTCTGAAAAAGGTCCCCCCTCTCTCTAAACCCACCCCTCCTCTCCTAACTCTGAGACCTTCCATCCTTAGCACCAGGAGCATATAAAGCCTTTGCAGTGCATGGTGGGTAGGCATGGCGTGAAGTGCACAAGGAAGGAATGCTATTAAGTAAGTTATGCACATAATGAATCTGAGAAATGCTTGGGAAAACTGCAGCAACGTTTATTCCTCTTTCTGTTCAGCCTGTCTCTCAGTGAAAGGTCCAGGACAACAGTAAATCACTCTTTAGTTCTGGAAAGACAGAGAGAAAGAGAGAGAGAGAAATAGATAGATAGAGAGAGAGCGAGAGAAAGAGAAATAGAGAGAGAGAGGAAGAGAGAGGGAGAGATAGAAAGGGGGAGCGAGAGGGGAAAAAACGAGAGCGAGAGCTCCATGCCCCCCCACAGTCATATTTTTCTAAAACATTATTCCATCTTCAACAAGTTGTATAGAGCATGACAAAACCTATACAAAATGTCTCCCCAAAAATATACATAGAAAATGGCAAACAGGCACATTGGCTCACAGTGCTAAAAAAGATTTCTCTAAGTGCTTAGAATAAACGTCACTCACAAAATACTAACCAAGTACTCAACAAGTGCTGGCGTGGTGACTGTGATGTGAGGTGACAAATTCACCAGGCGTATGATATCTCTGAGAGAGAGCGGGTTTCTTCCCTGTTCCTGTCACGCTAGGATACAGCAGCATGACATGCCAGCACGATACTGACAGGCCCACAGCAGCAACACACACTGCACAGTTAGCATATTAAATCCAATTATACATTTGACAAGATTATGTTGAAATTACGTTGTTGATTTAATCTCTTTGGCCACAATGTGATGACACTGCCAAACAACTCCAAGCCTAGTGGCCAAGGGCCAATACCATAGACGCATACCATACCCTCACAGAAAAAGCACATGAACTCACATGTGGAAAATCACATTATTTCACATGCAATTTAACATGTGAAATCATGTGAAAATATGTGTTTTTGGAACACTTCATATGTGGTAACATGTTTTCACATGTGTAGTTTCATGTTATCACGTTACTTTAAGTGTTGTCAGGTTATCACATAAACTTCACATAAGATCACATGTGATTACATGAAAACGTGTGTTTTTGGAACACTTCATATGTGATCAGGTGAAATTAACATGTTTTTTTCTGCTAACTACCAGGCCTCAAAACTGAGACCTCTACAGATACAACACCCTTCCTCCTCCCTCCCCTCTCCACAGACACTTCTCACATTTTCCCACAACTTCAGAGGACGGACTTCAGCTTAGCATCCAGCCTGGTAGAAGATGTCTTTTCCAATGGATTGAATCTGTTTTTCTATGGCCTAGAGTCTTCATCTGTTTTCTCCTTGCCATGATCTATTTTATGGATGTTGGTCCATGACGGCTTCATGTTGCCATCGATGCCTCCTTTTCTATATTTCTCTCAGGACCCAGAACACCTGTCTGCTCTAATCACTAAGTCCTTCCCAGCAGGACTGCCATCGCTGAATAGACACTGGCTGCTCTCTGACATTGATAGGAACAAGACAGTATAGATCCAGTTTGGCAATGAATAACTGCAAAGACACACACAACAAGAGGATCTGTTCAAGCTCAGTTCAGCATCTTTATGTTTCTGTGCTTGCTACTACGGAATGACTCACAAGCATCATAAAGTAGTGCCGGAATTGTGACGTGTCATTATGCAAATAAATAGCATGACGTGAGGGGATACTGGAATCACATTAGAATTTCCGTTATGAAGAATGAGTCACCCAACAGCCCAAAATGTACACAAGATTTTCTGGAAGTGCAATAAAATCACTTATTATGGATTACTTAAGAGAGATGAAAGAACATGAGCTAATACCTTACACATGCTTCACTAACTAGTCAGAAATGACTCTTGTGGTTTCTATAGGTGCTTTTTAGAATTCCATCAACATGTATCATGTTCTGGAATCACAGCCATGATCAAGAGAATGACCACAGACATTCTGGGAATTCCCTCCCAGGCCAGTGTTCCATAATGCCCAGGCTGTGAAGTTTGCTCCTGTGAGCCATAACCTTGGTCACTGTCTGACTACTATTAAATAATCTACCAGTCAGGTTAATAAACTGCCACAGCCAATGGGACAAAGGGATCTGCTCAAAAACATTTTTTTCTTTTTTACCCCACATTAGTCAGAAGAACTGCCAAATATCCGACATGGCCCCATACAAGGACAGGGCTGTGATAGGCTGGCTTCCCCTAAAATGGAATCTTTTGTCAAGGCAAATAATGACTAAGGTTTACTTAGTGATGAAAACCTCAGTTTTTATCAGTTTTTCATGGAAAACATTTTGACCTTGAATGCAGCACTGTTTGTTTCCCCAGGAGCTTTATGAAAGGGCTCCATTTAAGGTCCCACATGAATCTGCAACCCCCTCCACCCCCTTTCACTGAAAGAGATAAGAGACTAGGTATTAATCGATACCTAACCCTTCAAAACAAAACAGAAGTAGGACACTATTACACTGACTTGTTATTACTGCTGATTTGACAATATAACTGATGTAAATGGATACAAGCAAGCTCAACAAAAGAAAAGTACTTCTTATACTTTATTTAGATGTATGACAATACAATCTAAATGTCACATTTACTACAACCATCAATATTATGAATAAGTCTCTCTGAAGGTAACTGCAGAATATTATCTGAATGTTTGTTTGAGACTATACAGTCATCACTCTAGCTAGCCAAAGGGGGCAGTGGGTGATAGGATAGGCCTATAAGAGAAAGGAGATACCAAGTCAGTTGTACAACTGAACCCATTCAACTGAAATGTCTTCCACGTTTAACTCAACCCCTCTGAATCAGAGAGATGCGGGGGACTGCCTTAATTGACATCCACCATCCACGGCGCCCGGGTAACAGTGGGTTAACTGCCTTGCTCAGGGGCAGAATGACAGATTTTTACCTTGTCAGCTCGGGGATTCGATCCAGCAACCTTTTGGTTATTGGCCCAATGCTCCTACCCCCCAGCCTCATTCACTTCTCAGTTAGTATGGAAAGTCCATCTCCTCAAGGCAGCCTGTCAATGCAGTCCGGCCGTGCCACAATCGCAGACACTAGACACATGACCCTACCGTATTACTAACAAACATACTATTCAATGGGTTGGTCGAGACCATGCACATTAATACACATTAAAAAATATTATATTATATACGCCTACATGGGTGTTGGAATACATATCAGCATGGGGGTTTATTTCATCAGAAAGCAGCGTTACCTTTTCAAAGTGGCTATAAAAGGTGGGATTATCGCCCAGCTTGTAAAGACTGTCAGCCTATTTGAGTGAGACGTAAAAAAACAACAGACAGGACTCACAGCTGATAGTTAAGTCAATGCAGGTGTTTGGGCAAAATACAGCTCCTGCTCCCTCTCAGAATGGCTGATCTGTCAGGGATGTCTGCATTGTTACACACACAGCCTGTCAATGCAGTCCGGCCGTGCCACAATCACAGACACAATACACATGATCCAACTGTATTACTTACAAACATACTATTCATTGGGATGGTCAAGACTATGCACATTATTACACATTGAAAAATATTATATACGCATAAATGGGTGTTGGAATACATAGGCTAAAACACATGGATCATGTATGTTTCAGACAGATTTAGCAGAGATGTAAATGAGACCAGACATGTGGAACACTGTAAAATACAGTCTATATGCTCCCCTGGGCTGAAAGGCCTGATCAGCAGTAGCAGGAGAAACAGTCCATGCTTTCAGACAGTTGGTTGCTGAGGTGCAGGAGACCCCGGACCCCCCAGAGTTCAAAGATGACTGGTTTCCCACAGAGCAACACCAACAGACTCCATACAACACCTCTTTTTCTGCCTCTTTGGAACTAAATCCAGCTTGTTGTGAAATAAGATTGTGCTTCATTAGGTTTTAAAAAGATTAGCATATTTACTACAGCCCTAGCTCTCTGTATTGCATGGCCCCGGATATTCAAGGGAGTTAGAATGGGATTAATTCCCAGCTGTGGATCTGGTGTGACTGAGCATGTTTGTCCAGCAAACAGTCTCCTTCCTTAGCTCCTACTGACCAGCTCCAATGGTCAACCCCACTGGTCACTCCTGTCCGGCCTCCAAACCTGCTTATAGATTTCCTTTTCTGTGTGGCCTGAGACAGGTCAGGGGGTCAGCCCGTTGCAGGGCACTCTGATAGTGATCGTTCTCTAAGGTCCTGGGTTGGGTGTGGAATCTATCATCATTAATGCACCAGTCCACTCTTTTTAGTCCGCTGGCCAAACACGATGAGGAGAGAATAGAGGCCCTGTGTAAGGTGGCTTTCGAAAAGAGATCAAATTCATCACTTCAGCTAATAATTGTGCCAAATAGAGCCAAGCCAGAAAGAGCAAGAGGTCACGGCCTTAACGTGGTGGTGTGGTTACGGAAAATCACCAATTTGATAACTGATTTTTAGAATGGTCACCGTTTGATTATTATTATTATGACATTATGACAAACATTGTCATAAAACAGGTAATTATCAGTATAGTCACTTCAAAGTAAGAGAAAATGTATAGTATCTTTATTATTAGATGTTCTTTTACGTGGCCATTTTCACTGGAGCTGGAAATTAGAAAGTAATATGACACTAGGTATTTGGTTGGATGACAGGTTGTCCTTTAAAGTTCATGTGGATAATCTTGTGACAAAGCTTAAATAGAAATTGGGTTTTTATTTTCGTAATAAGGCTTCCCGCATATGGCTAGAAAGAATCTTGTTCAGGCCACTTTTCTCTCTGCAATTGATTATGGTGACTTGTTGTATATAAATACAACCTCCTTTGTCTTACAGAGACCAAACTCTGTTTATCATGCATCCTCCTTTGTCTTACAGAGACCGAACTCTGTTTATCATGCATCCTTCCCCGTCTTACAGAGACTGGACTCTGTTTATCATGCATCCTTCCCCGTCTTACAGAGACTGAACTCTGTTTATCATGCATCCTCATTCGTCTTACAGAGACCGAACTCTGTTTATCATGCATCCTCCTCCGTCTTACAGAGACTGGACTCTGTTTATCATGCATCCTCCTCCGTCTTACAGAGACTGGACTCTGTTTATCATGCATCCTCCTTCGTCTTACAGAGACTGGACTCTGTTTATCATGCATCCTCCTCCATCTTACAGAGACTGGACTCTGTTTATCATGCAGCCTCCTTCGTCTTACAGAGACTGGACTCTGTTTATCATGCATCCTCATTCGTCTTACAGAGACCGAACTCTGTTTATCATGCATCCTCCTCCGTCTTACAGAGACTGGACTCTGTTTATCATGCATCCTCCTCCGTCTTACAGAGACTGGACTCTGTTTATCATGCATCCTCCTTCGTCTTACAGAGACTGGACTCTGTTTATCATGCATCCTCCTCCGTCTTACAGAGACTGGACTCTGTTTATCATGCAGCCTCCTTCGTCTTACAGAGACTGGACACTGTTTATCATGCATCCTCATTCGTCTTACAGAGACCGAACTCTGTTTATCATGCATCCTCCTCCGTCTTACAGAGACCGGACTCTGTTTATCATGCATCCTCATTCGTCTTACAGAGACCGAACTCTGTTTATCATGCATCCTCCTTCGTCTTACAGAGACCGGACTCTGTTTATCATGCATCCTCATTCGTCTTACAGAGACCAAACTCTGTTTATCATGCATCCTCCTTCGTCTTACAGAGACTGGACTCTGTTTATCATGCATCCTCCTCCGTCTTACAGAGACTGGAGTCTGTTTATCATGCATCCTCATTCGTCTTACAGAGACCGAACTCTGTTTATCATGCATCCTCCTTCGTCTTACAGAGACCGGACTCTGTTTATCATGCATCCTCCTCCGTCTTACAGAGACTGGAGTCTGTTTATCATGCATCCTCATTCGTCTTACAGAGACAGAACTCTGTTTATCATGCATCCTCCTCCGTCTTACAGAGACTGGAGTCTGTTTATCATGCATCCTCATTCGTCTTACAGAGACCGAACTCTGTTTATCATGCATCCTCCTCCGTCTTACAGAGACTGGACTCTGTTTATCATGCATCCTCATTCGTCTTACAGAGACCGAACTCTGTTTATCATGCATCCTCCTTCGTCTTACAGAGACTGGACTCTGTTTATCATGCATCCTCCTCCGTCTTACAGAGACTGGACTCTGTTTATCATGCATCCTCATTCGTCTTACAGAGACCGAACTCTGTTTATCATGCATCCTCCTCCCTCTTACAGAGACTGGACTCTGTTTATCATGCATCCTCATTCGTCTTACAGAGACCGAACTCTGTTTATCATGCATCCTCCTTCGTCTTACAGAGACTGGACTCTGTTTATCATGCATCCTCCTTCGTCTTACAGAGACCGAACTCTGTTTATCATGCATCCTCCTTCGTCTTACAGAGACTGGACTCTGTTTATCATGCATCCTCCTCCGTCTTACAGAGACTGGACTCTGTTTATCATGCATCCTCATTCGTCTTACAGAGACCGAACTCTGTTTATCATGCATCTTCCTCCGTCTTTCAGAGACTGGACTCTGTTTATCATGCATCCTCCTTCGTCTTACAGAGACCGAACTCTGTTTATCATGCATCCTCCTTCGTCTTACAGAGACCGAACTCTGTTTATCATGCATCCTCCTTCGTCTTACAGAGACCAAACTCTGTTTATCATGCATCCTCCTTCGTCTTACAGAGACTGGACTCTGTTTATCATGCATCCTCCTCCGTCTTACAGAGACTGGACTCTGTTTATCATGCATCCTCATTCGTCTTACAGAGACCGAACTCTGTTTATCATGCATCCTCCTCCGTCTTACAGAGACTGGACTCTGTTTATCATGCATCCTCATTCGTCTTACAGAGACCGAACTCTGTTTATCATGCATCCTCCTTCGTCTTACAGAGACCAAACTCTGTTTATCATGCATCCTCCTTCGTCTTACAGAGACCGAACTCTGTTTATCATGCATCCTCCTTCGTCTTACAGAGACTGGACTCTGTTTATCATGCATCCTCCTTCGTCTTACAGAGACTGGACTCTGTTTATCATGCATCCTCATTCGTCTTACAGAGACCGAACTCTGTTTATCATGCATCCTTCTCCGTCTTACAGAGACTGAACTCTGTTTATCATGCATCCTCCTCCGTCTTACAGAGACCGAACTCTGTTTATCATGCATCCTCCTTCGTCTTACAGAGACCGAACTCTGTTTATCATGCATCCTTCTCCGTCTTACAGAGACTGGACTCTGTTTATCATGCATCCTTGCGCTTTCTTACAGAGACTGAACTCTGTTTATCATGCATCCTCCTTCGTCTTACAGAGACTGAACTCTGTTTATCATGCATCCTCATTCGTCTTACAGAGACCGAACTCTGTTTATCATGCATCCTCCTCCGTCTTACAGAGACTGAACTCTGTTTATCATGCATCCTCCTCTTATCATGCATCCTCCTCCGACAGAGACTCTCTGTTTATCATGCATCCTTCTCCTTACAGAGACCGAACTCTGTTTATCATGCATCCTTCTCCGTCTTACAGAGACTGGACTCTGTTTATCATGCATCCTCATCCGTCTTACAGAGACCGAACTCTGTTTATCATGCATCCTCCTCCGTCTTACAGAGACCGAACTCTGTTTATCATGCATCCTCATTCGTCTTACAGAGACTGAACTCTGTTTATCATGCATCCTCCTTCGTCTTACAGAGACCGAACTCTGTTTATCATGCATCCTCCTTCGTCTTACAGAGACAAACTCTGTTTATCATGCATCCTCCTTCGTCTTACAGAGACTGGACTCTGTTTATCATGCATCTTCCTCCGTCTTACAGAGACTGTTTATCATGCATCCTCCTTCGTCTTACAGAGACCGAACTCTGTTTATCATGCATCCTCCTTCGTCTTACAGAGACTGGACTCTGTTTATCATGCATCCTCCTTCGTCTTACAGAGACCGAACTCTGTTTATCATGCATCCTCATTCGTCTTACAGAGACCGAACTCTGTTTATCATGCATCCTCCTCCGTCTTACAGAGACTGAACTCTGTTTATCATGCATCCTCCTCCGTCTTACAGAGACTGAACTCTGTTTATCATGCATCCTCATTCGTCTTACAGAGACTGAACTCTGTTTATCATGCATCCTCCTCCGTCTTACAGAGACTGGACTCTGTTTATCATGCATCCTCATTTCTTACAGAGACCGAACTCTGTTTATCATGCATCCTCCTCCGTCTTACAGAGACTGAACTCTGTTTATCATGCATCCTCCTCCGTCTTACAGAGACTGGACTCTGTTTATCATGCATCCTCCTTCGTCTTACAGAGACTGGACTCTGTTTATCATGCATCCTCCTTCGTCTTACAGAGACTGGACTCTGTTTATCATGCATCCTCATTCCGTCTTACAGAGACTGGACTCTGTTTATCATGCATCCTCCTCCGTCTTACAGAGACTGGACTCTGTTTATCATGCATCCTCATTCGTCTTACAGAGACCGAACTCTGTTTATCATGCATCCTCCTCCGTCTTACAGAGACTGGACTCTGTTTATCATGCATCCTCATTCGTCTTACAGAGACCGAACTCTGTTTATCATGCATCCTCCTTCGTCTTACAGAGACTGGACTCTGTTTATCATGCATCCTCATTCGTCTTACAGAGACCGAACTCTGTTTATCATGCATCCTCCTCCGTCTTACAGAGACCGGACTCTGTTTATCATGCATCCTCATTCGTCTTACAGAGACCGAACTCTGTTTATCATGCATCCTCCTCCGTCTTACAGAGACCGAACTCTGTTTATCATGCATCCTTCTCCGTCTTACAGAGACTGGACTCTGTTTATCATGCATCCTTCTCCGTCTTACAGAGACTGAACTCTGTTTATCATGCATCCTTCTCCGTCTTACAGAGACTGGACTCTGTTTATCATGCATCCTTCTCCGTCTTACAGAGACTGAACTCTGTTTATCATGCATCCTCCTCCGTCTTACAGAGACCGAACTCTGTTTATCATGCATCCTCCTCCGTCTTACAGAGACCGAACTCTGTTTATCATGCATCCTTCTCCGTCTTACAAAGACCGAACTCTGTTTATCATGCATCCTTCTCCGTCTTACAGAGACTGAACTCTGTTTATCATGCATCCTTCTCCGTCTTACAGAGACTGAACTCTGTTTATCATGTATCCTTCCCCGTCTTACAGAGACTGGACTCTGTTTATCATGCATCCTTGCGCTTTCTTACAGAGACTGAACTCTGTTTATCATGCATCTTCCTCCATCTTACAGAGACCGAACTCTGTTTATCATGCATCCTCCTTCGTCTTACAGAGACCTCTGTTTATCATGCATCCTCATTCGTCTTACAGAGAACAAACTTTGTTTATCATGCATCCTCCTTCGTCTTATCTGTTTATCATACATCCTCATTCGTCTTACAGAGACAACTCTGTTTATCATGCATCCTCCTCCGTCTTCCAGAGACTGGACTCTGTTTATCATGCATCCTCATTCGTCTTACAGAGACCGAACTCTGTTTATCATGCATCCTCCTTCGTCTTACAGAGACCGAACTCTGTTTATCATGCATCCTCCTCCGTCTTACAGAGACCGGACTCTGTTTATCATGCATCCTCATTCGTCTTACAGAGACCGAACTCTGTTTATCATGCATCCTCCTTCGTCTTACAGAGACCAAACTCTGTTTATCATGCATCCTCCTTCGTCTTACAGAGACCGAACTCTGTTTATCATGCATCCTCCTTCGTCTTACAGAGACTGGACTCTGTTTATCATGCATCCTCCTCCGTCTTACAGAGACTGGACTCTGTTTATCATGCATCCTCATTCGTCTTACAGAGACCGAACTCTGTTTATCATGCATCCTCCTCCGTCTTACAGAGACTGAACTTGTTTACAGAGACTTACAGAACTCTGTTTATCATGCATCCTCCTTCGTCTTACAGAGACTGGACTCTGTTTATCATGCATCCTCCTCCGTCTTACAGAGACTGGACTCTGTTTATCATGCATCCTCATTCGTCTTACAGAGACCGAACTCTGTTTATCATGCATCCTCCTTCGTCTTACAGAGACCGAACTCTGTTTATCATGCATCCTCCTCCGTCTTACAGAGACTGGACTCTGTTTATCATGCATCCTCCTTCGTCTTACAGAGACCGTCTGTTTATCATGCAGACTTACAGAGACTCTGTTTATCATGCATCCTCATTCCGTCTTACAGAGACTGGACTCTGTTTATCATGCATCCTCCTCCGTCTTACAGAGACTGAACTCTGTTTATCATGCATCCTCCTTCCGTCTTACAGAGACCGAACTCTGTTTATCATGCATCCTCCTCCGTCTTACAGAGACCGGACTCTGTTTATCATGCATCCTCTCCGTCTTACAAAGACCGAACTCTGTTTATCATGCATCCTTACAGAGACTGAACTCTGTTTATCATGCATCCTCCTCCGTCTTACAGAGACTGAACTCTGTTTATCATGCATCCTTCTCCGTCTTACAGAGACTGGACTCTGTTTATCATGCATCCTTCCCCGTCTTACAGAGACTGGACTCTGTTTATCATCCTCCTTTCTTACAGAGACTGAACTCTGTTTATCATGCATCCTCTCCGTCTTACAGAGACTGAACTCTGTTTATCATGCATCCTCCTCCATCTTACAGAGACTGGACTCTGTTTATCATGCATCCTCCTCCGTCTTACAGAGACTGAACTCTGTTTATCATGCATCCTCCTCCGTCTTACAGAGACTGGACTCTGTTTAACTCTGTTTATCATGCAGCCTCCTTCGTCTTACAGAGACTGGACTCTGTTTATCATGCATCCTCATTCGTCTTACAGAGACCGAACTCTGTTTATCATGCATCCTCCTCCGTCTTACAGAGACTGGACTCTGTTTATCATGCATCCTCATTCGTCTTACAGAGACCGAACTCTGTTTATCATGCATCCTCCTTCGTCTTACAGAGACCGAACTCTGTTTATCATGCATCCTCATTCGTCTTACAGAGACCGAACTCTGTTTATCATGCATCATCCTGGACTCTGTTTATCATGCATCCTCATTCGTCTTACAGAGACCGAACTCTGTTTATCATGCATCCTCCTTCGTCTTACAGAGACCGAACTCTGTTTATCATGCATCCTCCTTCGTCTTACAGAGACCGAACTCTGTTTATCATGCATCCTTCTCCGTCTTACAAAGACCGAACTCTGTTTATCATGCATCCTTCTCCGTCTTACAGAGACTGGACTCTGTTTATCATGCATCCTTCTCCGTCTTACAGAGACTGAACTCTGTTTATCATGCATCCTTCTCCGTCTTACAGAGACTGGACTCTGTTTATCATGCATCCTTCTCCGTCTTACAGAGACTGGACTCTGTTTATCATGCATCCTCATTCGTCTTACAGAGACCGAACTCTGTTTATCATGCATCCTCCTTCGTCTTACAGAGACCAAACTCTGTTTATCATGCATCCTCCTTCGTCTTACAGAGACCGAACTCTGTTTATCATGCATCCTCCTTCGTCTTACAGAGACTGGACTCTGTTTATCATGCATCCTCCTCCGTCTTACAGAGACTGGACTCTGTTTATCATGCATCCTCATTCGTCTTACAGAGACCGAACTCTGTTTATCATGCATCCTCCTCCGTCTTACAGAGACTGAACTCTGTTTATCATGCATCCTCATTCGTCTTACAGAGACCGAACTCTGTTTATCATGCATCCTCCTCCGTCTTACAGAGACTGGACTCTGTTTATCACATCCTTCTCCGAGAGACTGGACTCTGTTTATCATGCATCCTTCTCCGTCTTACAGAGACTGAACTCTGTTTATCATGCATCCTTCTCCGTCTTACAGAGACTGGACTCTGTTTATCATGCATCCTTCTCCGTCTTACAGAGACTGGACTCTGTTTATCATGCATCCTCATTCGTCTTACAGAGACCGAACTCTGTTTATCATGCATCCTCCTTCGTCTTACAGAGACCAAACTCTGTTTATCATGCATCCTCCTTCGTCTTACAGAGACCGAACTCTGTTTATCATGCATCCTCCTTCGTCTTACAGAGACTGGACTCTGTTTATCATGCATCCTCCTCCGTCTTACAGAGACTGGACTCTGTTTATCATGCATCCTCATTCGTCTTACAGATCCTCCTCCGACAGAGACTGAACTCTGTTTATCATGCATCCTCATTCCTTACAGAGACCGAACTCTTTTACAGAGACTTACAGAGACTGGACTCTGTTTATCATGCATCCTCCTCCGTCTTACAGAGACTGGACTCTGTTTATCAGAGACAGAGACTGGACTCTGTTTATCATGCATCCTCATTCGTCTTACAGAGACCGAACTCTGTTTATCATGCATCCTCCTCCGTCTTACAGAGACTGGACTCTGTTTATCATGCATCCTCATTCGTCTTACAGAGACCGAACTCTGTTTATCATGCATCCTTCTCCGTCTTACAAAGACCGAACTCTGTTTATCATGCATCCTTCTCCGTCTTACAGAGACTGGACTCTGTTTATCATGCATCCTTCTCCGTCTTACAGAGACTGAACTCTGTTTATCATGCATCCTCCTCCGTCTTACAGAGACTGAACTCTGTTTATCATGCATCCTTCTCCGTCTTACAGAGACTGGACTCTGTTTATCATGCATCCTTCCCCGTCTTACAGAGACTGGACTCTGTTTATCATGCATCCTTGCGCTTTCTTACAGAGACTCTCTGTTTATCAGAGACAGAGACTGAACTCTGTTTATCATGCATCCTCCTCCGTCTTACAGAGACTGGACTCTGTTTATCATGCATCCTCCTCCGTCTTACAGAGACTGCACTCTGTTTATCATGCATCCTCCTTCGTCTTACAGAGACTGGACTCTGTTTATCATGCATCCTCCTTCGTCTTACAGAGACTGGACTCTGTTTATCATGCATCCTCATTCGTCTTACAGAGACCGAACTCTGTTTATCATGCATCCTCCTCCGTCTTACAGAGACTGGACTCTGTTTATCATGCATCCTCATTCGTCTTACAGAGACCGAACTCTGTTTATCATGCATCCTCCTTCGTCTTACAGAGACCGAACTCTGTTTATCATGCATCCTCCTTCGTCTTACAGAGACCGAACTCTGTTTATCATGCATCCTCATTACAGAGACCGAACTCTGTTTATCATGCATCCTCCTTCGACAGAGACCGAACTCTGTTTATCATGCATCCTCATTCGTCTTACAGAGACCGAACTCTGTTTATCATGCATCCTCCTCCGTCTTACAGAGACTGAACTCTGTTTATCATGCATCCTCATTCGTCTTACAGAGACCGAACTCTGTTTATCATGCATCCTCCTTCGTCTTACAGAGACTGGACTCTGTTTATCATGCATCCTCCTCCGTCTTACAGAGACTGGACTCTGTTTATCATGCATCCTCATTCGTCTTACAGAGACCGAACTCTGTTTATCATGCATCCTCCTCCGTCTTACAGAGACTGGACTCTGTTTATCATGCATCCTCCTCCGTCTTACAGAGACTGGACTCTGTTTATCATGCATCCTCCTTCGTCTTACAGAGACTGGACTCTGTTTATCAGAGACATGATCCTCCTCCGACTCTGTTTATCATGCATCCTCCTTCGTCTTACAGAGACCGAACTCTGTTTATCATGCATCCTCCTTCGTCTTACAGAGACTGAACTCTGTTTATCATGCATCCTCATTCGTCTTACAGAGACCGAACTCTGTTTATCATGCATCCTCCTCCGTCTTACAGAGACTGGACTCTGTTTATCTCTGTTTATCATGCATCCTCCTTCGTCTTACAGAGACTGACTCTGTTTATCATGCATCCTCCTTCGTCTTACAGAGACCTCAACTCTGTTTATCATGCATCCTCCTCCGTCTTACAGAGACTGGACTCTGTTTATCAGAGACAGAGACCGAACTCTGTTTATCATGCATCCTCCTCGTCTTACAGAGACCAAACTCTGTTTATCATGCATCCTCCTTCGTCTTACAGAGACTGAACTCTGTTTATCATGCATCCTTCTCCGTCTTACAGAGACTGAACTCTGTTTATCATGCATCCTCCTCCGTCTTACAGAGACTGAACTCTGTTTATCATGCATCCTTCTCCGTCTTACAGAGACTGGAACTCTGTTTATCATGCATCCTTCTCCGTCTTACAGAGACTGGACTCTGTTTATCATGCATCCTTGCTTGAACTCTTACAGAGACTGAACTCTGTTTATCATGCATCCTCCTCCGTCTTACAGAGACTGGACTCTGTTTATCATGCATCCTCCTCCGTTTACAGAGACTGCACTCTGTTTATCATCATCCTCCTTCGTCTTACAGAGACTGGACTCTGTTTATCATGCATCCTCCTTCGTTTATCATGCATCCTCATTCGTCTTACAGAGACCGAACTCTGTTTATCATGCATCCTCCTCCGTCTTACAGAGACTGGACTCTGTTTATCATGCATCCTCATTCGTCTTACAGAGACCGAACTCTGTTTATCATGCATCCTCCTTCGTCTTACAGAGACCGAACTCTGTTTATCATGCATCCTCCTCCGTCTTACAGAGACTGGACTCTGTTTATCATGCATCCTCCTTCATCTTACAGAGACCGAACTCTGTTTATCATGCATCCTCCTTCGTCTTACAGAGACCAACTCTGTTTATCATGCATCCTCCTCCGTCTTACAGAGACCGTCTGTTTATCATGCATCCTCCTTCGTCTTACAGAGACTGGACTCTGTTTATCATGCATCCTCCTCCGTCTTACAGAGACTGGACTCTGTTTATCATGCATCCTCTTCGTCTTACAGAGACTGAACTCTGTTTATCATGCATCCTCATTCGTCTTACAGAGACCGAACTCTGTTTATCATGCATCCTCCTTCGTCTTACAGAGACCGAACTCTGTTTATCATGCATCCTCCTTCGTCTTACAGAGACTGGACTCTGTTTATCATGCATCCTCCTCCGTCTTACAGAGACTGGACTCTGTTTATCATGCATCCTCATTCGTCTTACAGAGACCGAACTCTGTTTATCATGCATCCTCCTCCGTCTTACAGAGACTGGACTCTGTTTATCATGCATCCTCCTCCGTCTTACAGAGACTGGACTCTGTTTATCATGCATCCTCATTCGTCTTACAGAGACCGAACTCTGTTTATCATGCATCCTCCTCTTACGTCTTACAGAGACTGAACTCTGTTTATCATGCATCCTCCTTCGTCTTACAGAGACCGAACTCTGTTTATCATGCATCCTCCTCCGTCTTACAGAGACCGAACTCTGTTTATCATGCATCCTTCTCCGTCTTACAGAGACTGAACTCTGTTTATCATGCATCCTTCTCCGTCTTACAGAGACTGAACTCTGTTTATCATGCATCCTTCTCCGTCTTACAGAGACTGAACTCTGTTTATCATGTATCCTTCCCCGTCTTACAGAGACTGGACTCTGTTTATCATGCATCCTTGCGCTTTCTTACAGAGACTGAACTCTGTTTATCATGCATCTTCCTCCATCTTACAGAGACCGAACTCTGTTTATCATGCATCCTCCTTCGTCTTACAGAGACCGAACTCTGTTTATCATGCATCCTCATTCGTCTTACAGAGACCGAACTTTGTTTATCATGCATCCTCCTTCGTCTTACAGAGACCGAACTCTGTTTATCATACATCCTCATTCGTCTTACAGAGACCGAACTCTGTTTATCATGCATCCTCCTCCGTCTTCCAGAGACTGGACTCTGTTTATCATGCATCCTCATTCGTCTTACAGAGACCGAACTCTGTTTATCATGCATCCTCCTTCGTCTTACAGAGACCGAACTCTGTTTATCAGATCCTCCTCCGACTTACAGAGACTGGACTCTGTTTATCATGCATCCTCATTCGTCTTACAGAGACCGAACTCTGTTTATCATGCATCCTCCTTCGTCTTACAGAGACTGAACTCTGTTTATCATGCATCCTCCTCCGTCTTACAGAGACTGGACTCTGTTTATCATGCATCCTTCTCCGTCTTACAGAGACTGAACTCTGTTTATCATGCATCCTCCTCCGTCTTACAGAGACCGAACTCTGTTTATCATGCATCCTCCTCCGTCTTACAGAGACTGAACTCTGTTTATCATGCATCCTTCTCCGTCTTACAGAGACTGAACTCTGTTTATCATGCATCCTACAGAGACTGAACTCTGTTTATCATGCATCCTTCTCCGTCTTACAGAGACTGAACTCTGTTTATCATGCATCCTCCTTCATCTTACAGAGACCGAACTCTGTTTATCATGCATCTTCCTCCGTCTTTCAGAGACTGGACTCTGTTTATCATGCATCCTCCTTCGTCTTACAGAGACCGAACTCATCATGCATCCTCATTCGTCTTACAGAGACTGAACTCTGTTTATCATGCATCCTCCTTCGTCTTACAGAGACCGAACTCTGTTTATCATACATCCTCAGACAGAGACCGAACTCTGTTTATCATGCATCCTCCTCCGTCTTCCAGAGACTGGACTCTGTTTATCATGCATCCTCATTCGTCTTACAGAGACCGAACTCTGTTTATCATGCATCCTCCTTCGTCTTACAGAGACCGAACTCTGTTTATCATGCATCCTCCTCCGTCTTACAGAGACTGGACTCTGTTTATCATGCATCCTCATTCGTCTTACAGAGACTGAACTCTGTTTATCATGCATCCTCCTTCGTCTTACAGAGACCAACTCTTCAGAGACTTTCAGAGACTCTGTTTATCATGCATCCTCCTTCGTCTTACAGAGACTGGACTCTGTTTATCATGCATCCTCCTCCGTCTTACAGAGACTGGACTCTGTTTATCATGCATCCTCATTCGTCTTACAGAGACCGAACTCTGTTTATCATGCATCCTCCTCCGTCTTACAGAGACTGGACTCTGTTTATCATGCATCCTCCTCCGTCTTACAGAGACTGGACTCTGTTTATCATGCATCCTCCTTCGTCTTACAGAGACTGGACTCTGTTTATCATGCAGCCTCCTTCGTCTTACAGAGACTGGACTCTGTTTATCATGCATCCTCATTCGTCTTACAGAGACCGACCTCTGTTTATCATGCATCCTCCTCCGTCTTACAAAGACCGAACTCTGTTTATCATGCATCCTTCTCCGTCTTACAGAGACTGGACTCTGTTTATCATGCATCCTTCTCCGTCTTACAGAGACTGAACTCTGTTTATCATGCATCCTCCTCCGTCTTACAGAGACTGAACTCTGTTTATCATGCATCATGGACTCTGTTTATCATGCATCCTTCCCCGTCTTACAGAGACTGGACTCTGTTTATCATGCATCCTTGCGCTTTCTTACAGAGACTGAACTCTGTTTATCATGCATCCTCCTCCGTCTTACAGAGACTGAACTCTGTTTATCATGCATCCTCCTCCATCTTACAGAGACTGGACTCTGTTTATCATGCATCCTCCTCCGTCTTACAGAGACTGGACTCTGTTTATCATGCATCCTCCTTCGTCTTACAGAGACTGGACTCTGTTTATCATGCATCCTCATTCGTCTTACAGAGACCGAACTCTGTTTATCATGCATCCTCCTCCGTCTTACAGAGACTGGACTCTGTTTATCATGCATCCTCATTCGTCTTACAGAGACCGAACTCTGTTTATCATGCATCCTCCTTCGTCTTACAGAGACCGAACTCTGTTTATCATGCATCCTCCTTCGTCTTACAGAGACTCTGATCATGCATCCTCTGTTTATCATGCATCCTCATTCGTCTTACAGAGACCGAACTCTGTTTATCATGCATCCTCCTTCGTCTTACAGAGACCGAACTCTGTTTATCATGCATCCTCCTTCGTCTTACAGAGACCGAACTCTGTTTATCATGCATCCTTCTCCGTCTTACAAAGACCGAACTCTGTTTATCATGCATCCTTCTCCGTCTTACAGAGACTGGAATCTGTTTATCATGCATCCTTCTCCGTCTTACAGAGACTGAACTCTGTTTATCATGCATCCTTCTCCGTCTTACAGAGACTGGACTCTGTTTATCATGCATCCTTCTCCGTCTTACAGAGACTGAACTCTGTTTATCATGCATCCTTCTCCGTCTTACAGAGACCAAACTCTGTTTATCATGCATCCTCATTCGTCTTACAGAGACCGAACTCTGTTTATCATGCATCCTCCTCCGTCTTACAGAGACTGAACTCTGTTTATCATGCATCCTCCTTCGTCTTACAGAGACCGAACTCTGTTTATCATGCATCCTCCTTCGTCTTACAGAGACTGGACTCTGTTTATCATGCATCCTCCTCCGTCTTACAGAGACTGGACTCTGTTTATCATGCATCCTCATTCGTCTTACAGAGACCGAACTCTGTTTATCATGCATCCTCCTCCGTCTTACAGAGACTGGACTCTGTTTATCATGCATCCTCATTCGTCTTACAGAGACCGAACTCTGTTTATCATGCATCCTCCTTCGTCTTACAGAGACCAAACTCTGTTTATCATGCATCCTCCTTCGTCTTACAGAGACCGAACTCTGTTTATCATGCATCCTCCTTCGTCTTACAGAGACTGGACTCTGTTTATCATGCATCCTCCTCCGTCTTACAGAGACTGGACTCTGTTTATCATGCATCCTCATTCGTCTTACAGAGACCGAACTCTGTTTATCATGCATCCTCCTCCGTCTTACAGAGACTGAACTCTGTTTATCATGCATCCTCATTCGTCTTTCAGAGACCGAACTCTGTTTATCATGCATCCTCTGTCTTATCATCTGTTTATCCATCCTCCTCCGTCTTACAGAGACTGAACTCTGTTTATCATGCATCCTCATTCGTCTTACAGAGACCGAACTCTGTTTATCATGCATCCTCCTCCGTCTTACAGAGACTGGACTCTGTTTATCATGCATCCTCCTCCGTCTTACAGAGACTGAACTCTGTTTATCATGCATCCTCCTTCGTCTTACAGAGACTGGACTCTGTTTATCATGCATCCTCATTCGTCTTACAGAGACCGACCTCTGTTTATCATGCATCCTCCTCCGTCTTACAGAGACTGGACTCTGTTTATCATGCATCCTCTTTCGTCTTACAGAGACCAAACTCTGTTTATCATGCATCCTCCTTCGTCTTACAGAGACCGAACTCTGTTTATCATGCATCCTTCTCCGTCTTACAGAGACTGGACTCTGTTTATCATGCATCCTTCTCCGTCTTACAGAGACTGAACTCTGTTTATCATGCATCCTCCTCCGTCTTACAGAGACTGAATTCTGTTTATCATGCATCCTTCCCCGTCTTACAGAGACTGGACTCTGTTTATCATGCATCCTTGCGCTTTCTTACAGAGACTGAACTCTGTTTATCATGCATCCTCCTCCGTCTTACAGAGACTGAACTCTGTTTATCATGCATCCTCCTCCATCTTACAGAGACTGGACTCTGTTTATCATGCATCAGAGACTGGACTCTGTTTATCATGCATCCTCCTTCGTCTTACAGAGACTGGACTCTGTTTATCATGCATCCTCATTCGTCTTACAGAGACTTTATCATGCATCAGAGACTGGACTCTGTTTATCATGCATCCTCCTTCGTCTTACAGAGACTGAACTCTGTTTATCATGCATCCTCATTCGTCTTACAGAGACCGAACTCTGTTTATCATGCATCCTCCTTCGTCTTACAGAGACTGGACTCTGTTTATCATGCATCCTCCTTCGTCTTACAGAGACCGAACTCTGTTTATCATGCATCCTCCTTCGTCTTACAGAGACCGAACTCTGTTTATCATGCATCCTCCTCCGTCTTAGACTGGACTCTGTTTATCATGCATCCTCCTCCGTCTTACAGAGACCGAACTCTGTTTATCATGCATCCTCCTCCGTCTTACAGAGACTGAACTCTGTTTATCATGCATCCTCCTCCGTCTTACAGAGACTGGACTCTGTTTATCATGCATCCTCCATCCTCATGCATCCTCCTTCGTCTTACAGAGACCAAACTCTGTTTATCATGCATCCTCCTTCGTCTTACAGAGACCGAACTCTGTTTATCATGCATCCTCCTCCGTCTTACAGAGACCGAACTCTGTTTATCATGCATCCTTCTCCGTCTTACAGAGACTGGACTCTGTTTATCATGCATCCTTCTCCGTCTTACAGAGACTGAACTCTGTTTATCATGCATCCTCCTCCGTCTTACAGAGACTGAACTCTGTTTATCATGCATCCTTCTCCGAGACTGGACTCTGTTTATCATGCATCCTTCTTACAGAGACTGGACTCTGTTTATCATGCATCCTTCTCCGTCTTACAGAGACTGAACTCTGTTTATCATGCATCCTTCTCCGTCTTACAGAGACTGAACTCTGTTTATCATGCATCCTCCTCCGTCTTACAGAGACTGGACTCTGTTTATCATGCATCCTCCTCCATCTTACAGAGACTGGACTCTGTTTATCATGCATCCTCCTCCGTCTTACAGAGACTGGACTCTGTTTATCATGCATCCTCCTTCGTCTTACAGAGACCGACTGGCATCCTCATTCGTCTTACAGAGACCGAACTCTGTTTATCATGCATCCTCCTCCGTCTTACAGAGACTGGACTCTGTTTATCATGCATCCTCATTCGTCTTACAGAGACCGAACTCTGTTTATCATGCATGCATCCATGCATCCTCATTCGTCTTACAGAGACCGAACTCTGTTTATCATGCATCCTCCTCCGTCTTACAGAGACTGGACTCTGTTTATCATGCATCCTCATTCGTCTTACAGAGACCGAACTCTGTTTATCATGCATCCTCCTTCGTCTTACAGAGACTCTGTTTATCATGCATCCTCCTTCGTCTTACAGAGACCGAACTCTGTTTATCATGCATCCTCCTCCGTCTTACAGAGACCGAACTCTGTTTATCATGCATCCTTCTCCGTCTTACAGAGACTGGACTCTGTTTATCATGCATCCTCCTCCGTCTTACAGAGACTGAACTCTGATCATGCATCCTTCTCTGTTTATCATGCATCCTCCTCTCTGTTTATCATGCATCCTCCTCGTCTTACAGAGACCGAACTCTGTTTATCATGCATCCTCCTCCGTCTTACAGAGACCGAACTCTGTTTATCATGCATCTCCTTCGTTTATCATGCATCCTCATCTCCTTCGTCTTACAGAGACCGAACTCTGTTTATCATGCATCCTTCTCCGTCTTACAGAGACTGAACTCTGTTTATCATGCATCCTCCTCCGTCTTACAGAGACTGACTCTGTTTATCATGCATCCTCCTTCGTCTTACAGAGACTGAACTCTGTTTATCATGCATCCTCCTTCGTCTTACAGAGACTGAACTCTGTTTATCATGCATCCTCCTCCGTCTTACAGAGACTGGACTCTGTTTATCATGCATCCTCCTTCGTTTATCATGCATCCATCCTCCTCGTCTTACAGAGACTGACTCTGTTTATCATGCATCCTCCTCCGTCTTACAGAGACTGACTCTGTTTATCATGCATCCTCCTTCGTCTTACAGAGACTGGACTTGTTTATCATGCATCCTCCTTCGTCTTACAGAGACCAAACTCTGTTTATCATGCATCCTCCTCGTCTTACAGAGACCGAACTCTGTTTATCATGCATCCTTCTCCGTCTTACAGAGACTGAACTCTGTTTATCATGCATCCTTCTCCGTCTTACAGAGACTGAACTCTGTTTATCATGCATCCTTCTCCGTCTTACTCCTCTTACAGAGACTGAACTCTGTTTATCATGCATCCTTCTCCGTCTTACAGAGACTGGACTTATCATGAGTCTTACAGAGACTGGACTCTGTTTATCATGCATCCTTCTCCGTCTTACAGAGACTGAACTCTGTTTATCATGCATCCTCTCCGTCTTACAGAGACTCTTATCAGATCCTCCTCCGACAGAGACTGGACTCTGTTTATCATGCATCCTCCTCCATCTTACAGAGACTGGACTCTGTTTATCATGCATCCTCCTCCGTCTTACAGAGACTGGACTCTGTTTATCATGCATCCTCCTTCGTCTTACAGAGACTGGACTCTGTTTATCATGCATCCTCATTCGTCTTACAGAGACCGAACTCTGTTTATCATGCATCCTCCTCCGTCTTACAGAGACTGGACTCTGTTTATCATGCATCCTCATTCGTCTTACAGAGACCGAACTCTGTTTATCATGCATCCTCCTTCGTCTTCTGTTTAGAGACCTCCTTCGTCTTACAGAGACCGAACTCTGTTTATCATGCATCCTCCTTCGTCTTACAGAGACCGAACTCTGTTTATCATGCATCCTTCTCCGTCTTACAAAGACCGAACTCTGTTTATCATCTTACAGAGACTGGACTCTGTTTATCATGCATCCTTCTCCGTCTTACAGAGACTGAACTCTGTTTATCATGCATCCTTCTCCGTCTTACAGAGACTGAACTCTGTTTATCATGCATCCTTCTCCGTCTTACAGAGACTGAACTCTGTTTATCATGCATCCTCCTCCGTCTTACAGAGACCAAACTCTGTTTATCATGCATCCTCCTTCGTCTTACAGAGACCGAACTCTGTTTATCATGCATCCTTCTCCGTCTTACAAAGACCGAACTCTGTTTATCATGCATCCTTCTCCGTCTTACAGAGACTGAACTCTGTTTATCATGCATCCTTCTCCGTCTTACAGAGACTGAACTCTGTTTATCATGTATCCTTCCCCGTCTTACAGAGACTGGACTCTGTTTATCATGCATCCTTGCGCTTTCTTACAGAGACTGAACTCTGTTTATCATGCATCTTCCTCCATCTTACAGAGACCGAACTCTGTTTATCATGCATCCTCCTTCGTCTTACAGAGACCGAACTCTGTTTATCATGCATCCTCATTCGTCTTACAGAGACCGAACTTTGTTTATCATGCATCCTCCTTCGTCTTACAGAGACCGAACTCTGTTTATCATACATCCTCATTCGTCTTACAGAGACCGAACTCTGTTTATCATGCATCCTCCTCCGTCTTCCAGAGACTGGACTCTGTTTATCATGCATCCTCATTCGTCTTACAGAGACCGAACTCTGTTTATCATGCATCCTCCTTCGTCTTACAGAGACTCTGTTTATCATGCATCCTCCTTCGTCTTACAGAGACTGAACTCTGTTTATCATGCATCCTCCTTCGTCTTACAGAGACCGAACTCTGTTTATCATGCATCCTCCTTCGTCTTACAGAGACCGAACTCTGTTTATCATGCATCCTCCTTCGTCTTACAGAGACCGAACTCTGTTTATCATGCATCCTCCTTCGTCTTACAGAGACCGAACTCTGTTTATCATGCATCCTCCTTCGTCTTACAGAGACTGGACTCTGTTTATCATGCATCCTTGCGCTTTCTTACAGAGACTGAACTCTGTTTATCATGCATTATCACTCTGCATCCATCCTCATCGTCTTACAGAGACCGAACTCTGTTTATCATGCATCCTCCTTCGTCTTACAGAGACCGAACTCTGTTTATCATGCATCCTCATTCGTCTTACAGAGACCGAACTCTGTTTATCATGCATCCTTCTCCGTCTTACAGAGACTGAACTCTGTTTATCATGCATCCTTCTCCGTCTTACAGAGACTGAACTCTGTTTATCATGCATCCTTCTCCGTCTTACAGAGACTGAACTCTGTTTATCATGTTTATCATGCATCCTCCTCCGTCTTACAGAGACCAAACTCTGTTTATCATGCATCCTCCTTCCGTCTTACAGAGACCGAACTCTGTTTATCATGCATCCTTCTCCGTCTTACAGAGACTGAACTCTGTTTATCATGCATCCTTCTCCGTCTTACAGAGACTGAACTCTGTTTATCATGCATCCTCCTTCGTCTTACAGAGACTGAACTCTGTTTATCATGCATCCTCCTCCGTCTTACAGAGACTGGACTCTGTTTATCATGCATCCTCCTTCGTCTTACAGAGACTGGACTCTGTTTATCATGCATCCTCCTTCGTCTTACAGAGACTGGACTCTGTTTATCATGCATCCTCATTCGTCTTACAGAGACCGAACTCTGTTTATCATGCATCCTCCTTCGTCTTACAGAGACCGAACTCTTACAGAGAGACCGAACTCTGTTTATCATGCATCCTCCTCCGTCTTACAGAGACTGAACTCTGTTTATCATGCATCCTCCTTCGTCTTACAGAGACTGAACTCTGTTTATCATGCATCCTCCTTCGTCTTACAGAGACTGAACTCTGTTTATCATGCATCCTCCTCCGTCTTACAGAGACTGGACTCTGTTTATCATGCATCCTCCTCCTTACAGAGACTGAACTCTTATCATGCTGGACTCTGTTTATCATGCATCCTCATTCGTCTTACAGAGACCGAACTCTGTTTATCATGCATCCTCCTTCGTCTTACAGAGACCAAACTCTGTTTATCATGCATCCTCCTTCGTCTTACAGAGACCGAACTCTGTTTATCATGCATCCTCCTTCGTCTTACAGAGACTGAACTCTGTTTATCATGCATCCTCCTCCGTCTTACAGAGACTGGACTCTGTTTATCATGCATCCTCATTCGTCTTACAGAGACCGAACTCTGTTTATCATGCATCCTCCTCCGTCTTACAGAGACTGAACTCTGTTTATCATGCATCCTCATTCGTCTTACAGAGACCGAACTCTGTTTATCAGATCCTCCTTCGACAGAGACTGGACTCTGTTTATCATGCATCCTCCTTCCGTCTTACAGAGACTGAACTCTGTTTATCATGCATCCTCATTCGTCTTACAGAGACCGACTCTGTTTATCATGCATCCTCCTCCGTCTTACAGAGACTGGACTCTGTTTATCATGCATCCTCCTTCGTCTTACAGAGACTGGACTCTGTTTATCATGCATCCTCCTTCGTCTTACAGAGACTGGACTCTGTTTATCATGCATCCTCATTCGTCTTACAGAGACCGAACTCTGTTTATCATGCATCCTCCTCCGTCTTACAGAGACTGAACTCTGTTTATCATGCATCCTCCTTCGTCTTACAGAGACCGAACTCTGTTTATCATGCATCCTCCTTCGTCTTACAGAGACCGAACTCTGTTTATCATGCATCCTCCTCCGTCTTACAGAGACTGGACTCTGTTTATCATGCATCCTTCTCCGTCTTACAGAGACTGAACTCTGTTTATCATGCATCCTCCTCCGTCTTACAGAGACTGAACTCTGTTTATCATGCATCCTTCTCCGTCTTACAGAGACTGGACTCTGTTTATCATGCATCCTTGCGCTTTCTTACAGAGACTGAACTCTGTTTATCATGCATCCTCCTCCGTCTTACAGAGACTGAACTCTGTTTATCATGCATCCTCCTCCATCTTACAGAGACTGAACTCTGTTTATCATGCATCCTCCTCCGTCTTACAGAGACTGGACTCTGTTTATCATGCATCCTCCTCCGTCTTACAGAGACTGGACTCTGTTTATCATGCATCCTCATTCGTCTTACAGAGACCGAACTCTGTTTATCATGCATCCTCCTTCGTCTTACAGAGACCGAACTCTGTTTATCATGCATCCTCCTTCGTCTTACAGATGCATCCTCATTCGACTGTTTATCATGCATCCTCCTCCGTCTTACAGAGACTGGACTCTGTTTATCATGCATCCTCCTTCGTCTTACAGAGACCGAACTCTGTTTATCATGCATCCTCCTTCGTCTTACAGAGACTGAACTCTGTTTATCATGCATCCTCCTCCGTCTTACAGAGACTGGACTCTGTTTATCATGCATCCTCCTTCGTCTTACAGAGACCGAACTCTGTTTATCATGCATCCTCCTCCGTCTTACAGAGACTGGACTCTGTTTATCATGCATCCTCCTCCGTCTTACAGAGACTGGACTCTGTTTATCATGCATCCTCCTTCGTCTTACAGAGACTGGACTCTGTTTATCATGCATCCTCCTTCGTCTTACAGAGACCAAACTCTGTTTATCATGCATCCTCCTTCGTCTTACAGAGACCGAACTCTGTTTATCATGCATCCTTCTCCGTCTTACAAAGACCGAACTCTGTTTATCATGCATCCTTCTCCGTCTTACAGAGACTGGACTCTGTTTATCATGCATCCTTCTCCGTCTTACAGAGACTGAACTCTGTTTATCATGCATCCTCCTCCGTCTTACAGAGACTGAACTCTGTTTATCATGCATCCTTCTCCGTCTTACAGAGACTGGACTCTGTTTATCATGCATCCTTCTCCGTCTTACAGAGACTGAACTCTGTTTATCATGCATCCTTCTCCGTCTTACAGAGACTGAACTCTGTTTATCATGCATCCTTCTCCGTCTTACAGAGACTGATCTGTTTATCATGCATCCTCCTCCGTCTTACAGAGACTGGACTCTGTTTATCATGCATCCTCCTCCGTCTTACAGAGACTGGACTCTGTTTATCATGCATCCTCCTCCGTCTTACAGAGACTGGACTCTGTTTATCATGCATCCTCCTTCGTCTTACAGAGACTGGACTCTGTTTATCATGCATCCTCCTTCGTCTTACAGAGACCGAACTCTGTTTATCATGCATCCTCCTTCGTCTTACAGAGACTGGACTCTGTTTATCATGCATCCTCCTTCGTCTTACAGAGACCGAACTCTGTTTATCATGCATCCTCCTTCGTCTTACAGAGACCGAACTCTGTTTATCATGCATCCTCATTCGTCTTACAGAGACCGAACTCTGTTTATCATGCATCCTCCTTCGTCTTACAGAGACTGGACTCTGTTTATCATGCATCCTCCTCCGTCTTACAGAGACCGAACTCTGTTTATCATGCATCCTCCTTCGTCTTACAGAGACCAAACTCTGTTTATCATGCATCCTCCTTCGTCTTACAGAGACCGAACTCTGTTTATCATGCATCCTTCTCCGTCTTACAAAGACCGAACTCTGTTTATCATGCATCCTTCTCCGTCTTACAGAGACTGGACTCTGTTTATCATGCATCCTTCTCCGTCTTACAGAGACTGAACTCTGTTTATCATGCATCCTTCTCCGTCTTACAGAGACTGGACTCTGTTTATCATGCATCCTCCTCCGTCTTACAGAGACTGAACTCTGTTTATCATGCATCCTCCTCCGTCTTACCCAAACTCTTTTATCATGCATCCTCCTTCGACAGAGACCGAACTCTGTTTATCATGCATCCTTCTCCGTCTTACAGAGACCGAACTCTGTTTATCATGCATCCTTCTCCGTCTTACAGAGACTGAACTCTGTTTATCATGCATCCTTCTCCGTCTTACAGAGACTGAACTCTGTTTATCATGCATCCTTCCCCGTCTTACAGAGACTGGACTCTGTTTATCATGCATCCTTG
Source organism: Oncorhynchus nerka (assembly GCF_034236695.1). Classification (NCBI taxonomy): domain Eukaryota; kingdom Metazoa; phylum Chordata; class Actinopteri; order Salmoniformes; family Salmonidae; genus Oncorhynchus; species Oncorhynchus nerka. The sequence continues at coordinate 81,578,861 of NC_088423.1, forward strand.
CGCTTTCTTACAGAGACTGAACTCTGTTTATCATGCATCTTCCTCCATCTTACAGAGACCGAACTCTGTTTATCATGCATCCTCCTTCGTCTTACAGAGACCGAACTCTGTTTATCATGCATCCTCATTCGTCTTACAGAGACCGAACTTTGTTTATCATGCATCCTCCTTCGTCTTACAGAGACCGAACTCTGTTTATCATACATCCTCATTCGTCTTACAGAGACCGAACTCTGTTTATCATGCATCCTCCTCCGTCTTCCAGAGACTGGACTCTGTTTATCATGCATCCTCATTCGTCTTACAGAGACCGAACTCTGTTTATCATGCATCCTCCTTCGTCTTACAGAGACCGAACTCTGTTTATCATGCATCCTCCTCCGTCTTACAGAGACCGGACTCTGTTTATCATGCATCCTCATTCGTCTTACAGAGACCGAACTCTGTTTATCATGCATCCTCCTTCGTCTTACAGAGACCAACTCTGTTTATCATGCATCCTCCTTCGTCTTACAGAGACCGAACTCTGTTTATCATGCATCCTCCTTCGTCTTACAGAGACTGAACTCTGTTTATCATGCATCCTCCTTCGTCTTACAGAGACTGGACTCTGTTTATCATGCATCCTCATTCGTCTTACAGAGACCGAACTCTGTTTATCATGCATCCTCCTCCGTTTATCTCTGTTTATCATGCATCCTCATTCGTCTTACAGAGACCGAACTCTGTTTATCATGCATCCTCCTCACAGAGACATCTGTTTATCATGCATCCTTCTCCGTCTTACAAAGACCGAACTCTGTTTATCATGCATCCTTCTCCGTCTTACAGAGACTGGACTCTGTTTATCATGCATCCTTCTCCGTCTTACAGAGACTGAACTCTGTTTATCATGCATCCTTCTCCGTCTTACAGAGACTGGACTCTGTTTATCATGCATCCTTCTCCGTCTTACAGAGACTGAACTCTGTTTATCATGCATCCTCCTCCGTCTTACAGAGACCAAACTCTGTTTATCATGCTCTCCTTCGTTACAGAGACCGAACTCTGTTTATCATGCATCCTTCTCCGTCTTACAAAGACCGAACTCTGTTTATCATGCATCCTTCTCCGTCTTACAGAGACTGAACTCTGTTTATCATGCATCCTTCTCCGTCTTACAGAGACTGAACTCTGTTTATCATGCATCCTCCTTCATCTTACAGAGACTGACTCTGTTTATCATGCATCCTCCTGTCTTACAGAGACTGGACTCTGTTTATCATGCATCCTCCTCTCTGTTTATCTCTTCCTCCATCTTACAGAGACCGAACTCTGTTTATCATGCATCCTCCTTCGTCTTACAGAGACCGAACTCTGTTTATCATGCATCCTCCTTCGTCTTACAGAGACCGAACTCTGTTTATCATGCATCCTCCTTCGTCTTACAGAGACCGAACTCTGTTTATCATGCATCCTCATTCGTCTTACAGAGACCGAACTCTGTTTATCATGCATCCTCCTCCGTCTTACAGAGACTGGACTCTGTTTATCATGCATCCTCCTTCGTCTTACAGAGACTGGACTCTGTTTATCATGCATCCTCCTTCGTCTTACAGAGACCGAACTCTGTTTATCATGCATCCTCCTCCGTCTTACAGAGACTGGACTCTGTTTATCATGACAGAGACCGAACTCTGTTTATCATGCATCCTCCTTCGTCTTACAGAGACTGAACTCTGTTTATCATGCATCCTCCTTCGTCTTACAGAGACTGGACTCTGTTTATCATGCATCCTCCTTCGTCTTACAGAGACCAAACTCTGTTTATCATGCATCCTCCTTCGTCTTACAGAGACTGAACTCTGTTTATCATGCATCCTCCTTCGTCTTACAGAGACATGCATCCTCCTCCGTCTTACAGAGACCGAACTCTGTTTATCATGCATCCTTCCGTCTTACAGAGACTGGACTCTGTTTATCATGCATCCTCCAGAGACTGAACTCTGTTTATCATGCATCCTCCTCCGTCTTACAGAGACTGAACTCTGTTTATCATGCATCCTCCTTCGTCTTACAGAGACCAAACTCTGTTTATCATGCATCCTCCTTCGTCTTACAGAGACCGAACTCTGTTTATCATGCATCCTTCTCCGTCTTACAGAGACTCTGAACTCTGTTTATCATGCATCCTCCTCCGTCTTACAGAGACTGAACTCTGTTTATCATGCATCCTCTCCGTCTTACAGAGACTGGACTCTGTTTATCATGCATCCTCCTTCTTACAGAGACTGAACTCTGTTTATCATGCATCTTCCTCCATCTTACAGAGACCGAACTCTGTTTATCATGCATCCTCCTTCGTCTTACAGAGACCGAACTCTGTTTATCATGCATCCTCATTCGTCTTACAGAGACCGAACTCTGTTTATCATGCATCCTCCTCCGTCTTACAGAGACTGGACTCTGTTTATCATGCATCCTCCTTCGTCTTACAGAGACTGAACTCTGTTTATCATGCATCCTCCTTCGTCTTACAGAGACCGGACTCTGTTTATCATGCATCCTCCTTCGTCTTACAGAGACCGAACTCTGTTTATCATGCATCCTCCTCCGTCTTACAGAGACTGACTCTGTTTATCATGCATCCTCATTCGTCTTACAGAGACCGAACTCTTACATGCATCTTCCTCCGTCTTTCAGAGACTGGACTCTGTTTATCATGCATCCTCCTTCGTCTTACAGAGACCGAACTCTGTTTATCATGCATCCTCCTTCGTCTTACAGAGACTGGACTCTGTTTATCATGCATCCTCCTTCATCTTACAGAGACTGGACTCTGTTTATCATTCCTCCTCCGTCTTACAGAGACTGGAACTCTGTTTATCATGCATCCTCCTTCGTCTTACAGAGACCGAACTCTGTTTATCATGCATCCTTCTCCGTCTTACAGAGACCGAACTCTGTTTATCATGCATCCTTCTCCGTCTTACAGAGACTGAACTCTGTTTATCATGCATCCTCTCCGTCTTACAGAGACTGTCTTTTATCATGAGACTTACAGAGACTCTGTTTATCATGCATCCTCCTCCGTCTTACAGAGACTGAACTCTGTTTATCATGCATCCTTCCTCCGACAGAGACTGAACTCTGTTTATCATGCATCCTCCTTCGTCTTACAGAGACTGAACTCTGTTTATCATGCATCCTCCTTCGTCTTACAGAGACCGAACTCTGTTTATCATGCATCCTCCTTCGTCTTACAGAGACCGGACTCTGTTTATCAGAGACTTACAGAGACCGAACTTTGTTTATCATGCATCCTCCTTCGTCTTACAGAGACCGAACTCTGTTTATCATGCATCCTCCTTCGTCTTACAGAGACCGAACTCTGTTTATCATGCATCCTCATTCGTCTTACAGAGACCGAACTCTGTTTATCATGCATCCTTCTCCGTCTTACAGAGACTGGACTCTGTTTATCATGCATCCTCATTCGTCTTACAGAGACTGAACTCTGTTTATCATGCATCCTCCTTCATCTTACAGAGACCGAACTCTGTTTATCATGCATCTTCCTCCGTCTTTCAGAGACTGGACTCTGTTTATCATGCATCCTCCTTCGTCTTACAGAGACCGAACTCTGTTTATCATGCATCCTCCTTCGTCTTACAGAGACTGAACTCTGTTTATCATGCATCCTCCTTCATCTTACAGAGACCGAACTCTGTTTATCATGCATCCTCCTTCGTCTTACTCTGTTTATCATGCATCCTCCTTCATCTTACAGAGACTGGACTCTGTTTATCATGCATCCTCATTCGTCTTACAGAGACCGAACTTTGTTTATCATGCATCCTCCTTCGTCTTACAGAGACCGAACTCTGTTTATCATGCATCCTCCTTCGTCTTACAGAGACCGAACTCTGTTTATCATGCATCCTTCTCCGTCTTACAGAGACTGAACTCTGTTTATCATGCATCCTTCTCCGTCTTACAGAGACTGGACTCTGTTTATCATGCATCCTTCTCCGTCTTACAGAGACTGAACTCTGTTTATCATGCTCCTCCTCAGTCTTACAGAGACTGGACTCTGTTTATCATGCATCCTTCTCCGTCTTACAGAGACTGAACTCTGTTTATCATGCATCCTCCTCCGTCTTACAGAGACTCTGTTTATCATGCACTCTGTTTATCATGCATCCTCCTTCGTCTTACAGAGACCGAACTCTGTTTATCATGCATCCTTCTCCGTCTTACAGAGACTGAACTCTGTTTATCATGCATCCTCCTCCGTCTTACAGAGACTGACTCTGTTTATCATGCATCCTCCTCCGTCTTACAGAGACTGGACTCTGTTTATCATGCATCCTCCTTTCTTACAGAGACTGAACTCTGTTTATCATGCATCCTCCTCCATCTTACAGAGACCGAACTCTGTTTATCATGCATCCTCATTCGTCTTACAGAGACCGAACTCTGTTTATCATGCATCCTCCTTCGTCTTACAGAGACCGAACTCTGTTTATCATGCATCCTCATTCGTCTTACAGAGACCGAACTCTGTTTATCATGCATCCTCCTTCGTCTTACAGAGACTGGACTCTGTTTATCATGCATCCTCCTTCGTCTTACAGAGACCGAACTCTGTTTATCATGCATCCTCCTTCGTCTTACAGAGACTCTCTGTTTATCATGCATCCTCCTCCGTCTTATGGACTCTGTTTATCATGCATCCTCATTCGTCTTACAGAGACCGAACTCTGTTTATCATGCATCCTCCTTCGTCTTACAGAGACCGAACTCTGTTTATCATGCATCCTCCTCCGACAGAGACTGGACTCTGTTTATCATGCATCCTCATTCGTCTTACAGAGACCGAACTCTGTTTATCATGCATCCTCCTTCGTCTTACAGAGACTGAACTCTGTTTATCATGCATCCTCCTTCGTCTTACAGAGACCGAACTCTGTTTATCATGCATCCTCCTCCGTCTTACAGAGACTGAACTCTGTTTATCATGCATCCTCTCCGTCTTACAGAGACTGGACTCTGTTTATCATGCATCCTTCTCCGTCTTACAGAGACTGAACTCTGTTTATCATGCATCCTTCTCCGTCTTACAGAGACTGAACTCTGTTTATCATGCATCCTCCTTCATCTTACAGAGACCGAACTCTGTTTATCATGCATCCTCTTCGTCTTACAGAGACCGAACTCATCATGCATCCTTCTCCGTCTTACAAAGACCGAACTCTGTTTATCATGCATCCTTCTCCGTCTTACAGAGACTGGACTCTGTTTATCATGCATCCTCCTCCGTCTTACAGAGACTGGACTCTGTTTATCATGCATCCTCATTCGTCTTACAGAGACCGAACTCTGTTTATCATGCATCCTCCTTCGTCTTACAGAGACCGAACTCTGTTTATCATGCATCCTCCTTCGTCTTACAGAGACCGAACTCTGTTTATCATGCATCCTCCTCCGTCTTACAGAGACTGGACTCTGTTTATCATGCATCCTCATTCGACAGAGACTCTCTGTTTATCATGCATCCTCCTTCGTCTTACAGAGACCAAACTCTGTTTATCATGCATCCTCCTTCGTCTTACAGAGACCGAACTGTGTTTATCATGCATCCTCCTTCGTCTTACAGAGACCGAACTCTGTTTATCATGCATCCTCCTTCGTCTTACAGAGACTGGACTCTGTTTATCATGCATCCTCCTCCGTCTTACAGAGACTGGACTCTGTTTATCATGCATCCTCCTTCGTCTTACAGAGACCGAACTCTGTTTATCATGCATCCTTCTCCGTCTTACAAAGACCGAACTCTGTTTATCATGCATCCTTCTCCGTCTTACAGAGACTGAACTCTGTTTATCATGCATCCTTCTCCGTCTTACAGAGACTGAACTCTGTTTATCATGCTCCTTCTCCGTCTTACAGAGACTGGACTCTGTTTATCATGCATCCTCCTCCGTCTTACAGAGACTGAACTCTGTTTATCATGCATCCTTCCTCCGTCTTACAGAGACTGAACTCTGTTTATCATGCATCCTCATTCGTCTTACAGAGACCGAACTTTGTTTATCATGCATCCTCCTTCGTCTTACAGAGACCGAACTCTGTTTATCATGCATCCTCCTTCGTCTTACAGAGACCGAACTCTGTTTATCATGCATCCTCATTCGTCTTACAGAGACCGAACTCTGTTTATCATGCATCCTCCTCCGTCTTACAGAGACTGGACTCTGTTTATCATGCATCCTCATTCGTCTTACAGAGACCGAACTCTGTTTATCATGCATCCTCCTTCGTCTTACAGAGACCAACTCTGTTTATCATGCATCCTCCTTCGTCTTACAGAGACCGAACTCTGTTTATCATGCATCAGACTGGACTCTGTTTATCATGCATCCTCATTCGTCTTACAGAGACCTCTGTTTATCATGCATCCTCCTCCGTCTTACAGAGACTGGACTCTGTTTATCATGCATCCTCTCCGTCTTACAGAGACTGAACTCTGTTTATCATGCATCCTTCTCCGTCTTACAGAGACTGAACTCTGTTTATCATGCATCCTCCTCCGTCTTACAGAGACCAAACTCTGTTTATCATGCATCCTCCTTCGTCTTACAGAGACCGAACTCTGTTTATCATGCATCCTTCTCCGTCTTACAAAGACCGAACTCTGTTTATCATGCATCCTTCTCCGTCTTACAGAGACTGAACTCTGTTTATCATGCATCCTTCTCCGTCTTACAGAGACTGAACTCTGTTTATCATGCATCCTTCTCCGTCTTACAGAGACTGGACTCTGTTTATCATGCATCCTTGTTTATGAACTCTGTTTATCATGCATCCTTCCTCCATCTTACAGAGACCGAACTCTGTTTATCATGCATCCTCCTTCGTCTTACAGAGACCGAACTCTGTTTATCATGCATCCTCATTCGTCTTACAGAGACCGAACTCTGTTTATCATGCATCCTCCTTCGTCTTACAGAGACTGAACTCTGTTTATCATGCATCCTCCTTCGTCTTACAGAGACCGAACTCTGTTTATCATGCATCCTCCTCCGTCTTACAGAGACTGGACTCTGTTTATCATGCATCCTCATTCGTCTTACAGAGACCGAACTCTGTTTATCATGCATCCTCATTCGTCTTACAGAGACCGAACTCTGTTTATCATGCATCCTCCTTCGTCTTACAGAGACCAAACTCTGTTTATCATGCATCCTCCTTCGTCTTACAGAGACCGAACTCTGTTTATCATGCATCCTCCTTCGTCTTACAGAGACCGAACTCTGTTTATCATGCATCCTCCTTCGTCTTACAGAGACTGGACTCTGTTTATCATGCATCCTCCTCCGTCTTACAGAGACTGGACTCTGTTTATCATGCATCCTCCTTCGTCTTACAGAGACCGAACTCTGTTTATCATGCATCCTTACAGAGACCGAACTCTGTTTATCATGCATCCTCTCCGTCTTACAGAGACTGAACTCTGTTTATCATGCATCCTTCTCCGACAGAGACTGAACTCTGTTTATCATGCATCCTTCCCCGTCTTACAGAGACTGGACTCTGTTTATCATGCATCCTCATTCTTACAGAGACTGAACTCTGTTTATCATGCATCTTCCTCCATCTTACAGAGACCGAACTCTGTTTATCATGCATCCTCCTTCGTCTTACAGAGACCGAACTCTGTTTATCATGCATCCTCATTCGTCTTACAGAGACCGAACTCTGTTTATCATGCATCCTCCTTCGTCTTACAGAGACCGAACTCTGTTTATCATGCATCCTCCTTCGTCTTACAGAGACTGAACTCTGTTTATCATGCATCCTCCTTCGTCTTACAGAGACTGGACTCTGTTTATCATGCATCCTCCTTCGTCTTACAGAGACCGAACTCTGTTTATCATGCATCCTCCTTCGTCTTACAGAGACCAACTCTGTTTATCAGATCCTCCTTCGACAGAGACCGAACTCTGTTTATCATGCATCCTCCTCCGTCTTACAGAGACTGGACTCTGTTTATCATGCATCCTCATTCGTCTTACAGAGACCGAACTCTGTTTATCATGCATCCTCCTCCGTCTTACAGAGACTGGACTCTGTTTATCATGCATCCTCATTCGTCTTACAGAGACCGAACTCTGTTTATCATGCATCCTCCTTCGTCTTACAGAGACCGAACTCTGTTTATCATGCATCCTCCTCCGTCTTACAGAGACTGGACTCTGTTTATCATGCATCCTCATTCGTCTTACAGAGACCGAACTCTGTTTATCATGCATCCTCCTTCGTCTTACAGAGACCGAACTCTGTTTATCATGCATCCTTCTCCGTCTTACAAAGACCGAACTCTGTTTATCATGCATCCTTCTCCGTCTTACAGAGACTGGACTCTGTTTATCATGCATCCTTCTCCGTCTTACAGAGACTGAACTCTGTTTATCATGCATCCTTCTCCGTCTTACAGAGACTGAACTCTGTTTATCATGCATCCTCCTCCGTCTTACAGAGACCGAACTCTGTTTATCATGCATCCTCCTCCGTCTTACAGAGACCAAACTCTGTTTATCATGCATCCTCCTTCGTCTTACAGAGACCGAACTCTGTTTATCATGCATCCTTCTCCGTCTTACAAAGACCGAACTCTGTTTATCATGCATCCTTCTCCGTCTTACAGAGACTGAACTCTGTTTATCATGCATCCTTCTCCGTCTTACAGAGACTGAACTCTGTTTATCATGTATCCTTCCCCGTCTTACAGAGACTGGACTCTGTTTATCATGCATCCTTGCGCTTTCTTACAGAGACTGAACTCTGTTTATCATGCATCTTCCTCCATCTTACAGAGACCGAACTCTGTTTATCATGCATCTTCCTCCATCTTACAGAGACCGAACTCTGTTTATCATGCATCCTCATTCGTCTTACAGAGACCGAACTTTGTTTATCATGCATCCTCCTTCGTCTTACAGAGACCGAACTCTGTTTATCATACATCCTCATTCGTCTTACAGAGACCGAACTCTGTTTATCATGCATCCTCCTCCGTCTTCCAGAGACTGGACTCTGTTTATCATGCATCCTCATTCGTCTTACAGAGACCGAACTCTGTTTATCATGCATCCTCCTTCGTCTTACAGAGACCGAACTCTGTTTATCATGCATCCTCCTTCGTCTTACAGAGACCGAACTCTGTTTATCATGCATCCTCCTTCGTCTTACAGAGACCGAACTCTGTTTATCATGCATCCTCCTCCGTCTTACAGAGACTGGACTCTGTTTATCATGCATCCTCATTCGTCTTACAGAGACCGAACTCTGTTTATCATGCATCCTCCTTCGTCTTACAGAGACCAAACTCTGTTTATCATGCATCCTCCTTCGTCTTACAGAGACCGAACTCTGTTTATCATGCATCCTCCTCCGTCTTACAGAGACTGGACTCTGTTTATCATGCATCCTCCTCCGTCTTACAGAGACTGGACTCTGTTTATCATGCATCCTCATTTGTCTTACAGAGACCGAACTCTGTTTATCATGCATCCTCCTCCGTCTTACAGAGACTGAACTCTGTTTATCATGCATCCTCATTCGTCTTACAGAGACCGAACTCTGTTTATCATGCATCCTCCTCCGTCTTACAGAGACTGGACTCTGTTTATCATGCATCCTCCTCCGTCTTACAGAGACTGGACTCTGTTTATCATGCATCCTTCTCCGTCTTACAGAGACTGAACTCTGTTTATCATGCATCCTCCTCCGTCTTACAGAGACTGAACTCTGTTTATCATGCATCCTTCTCCGTCTTACAGAGACTGGACTCTGTTTATCATGCATCCTCCTCCGTCTTACAGAGACTGAACTCTGTTTATCATGCATCCTCCTCCGTCTTACAGAGACTGGACTCTGTTTATCATGCATCCTCCTCCGTCTTACAGAGACTGGACTCTGTTTATCATGCATCCTCCTCCGTCTTACAGAGACTGGACTCTGTTTATCATGCATCCTCATTCGTCTTACAGAGACCGAACTCTGTTTATCATGCATCCTCCTTCGTCTTACAGAGACCGAACTCTGTTTATCATGCATCCTTCTCCGTCTTACAGAGACCGAACTCTGTTTATCATGCATCCTTCTCCGTCTTACAGAGACTGGACTCTGTTTATCATGCATCCTTCTCCGTCTTACAGAGACTGAACTCTGTTTATCATGCATCCTTCTCCGTCTTACAGAGACTGAACTCTGTTTATCCTCCTCCGTCTTATCTGCATCATCTCCTTCGTCTTACAGAGACCGAACTCTGTTTATCATGCATCCTTCTCCGTCTTACAAAGACCGAACTCTGTTTATCATGCATCCTTCTCCGTCTTACAGAGACTGAACTCTGTTTATCATGCATCCTTCTCCGTCTTACAGAGACTGAACTCTGTTTATCATGCATCCTTCCCCGTCTTACAGAGACTGGACTCTGTTTATCATGCATCCTTGCGCTTTCTTACAGAGACTGAACTCTGTTTATCATGCATCTTCCTCCATCTTACAGAGACCGAACTCTGTTTATCATGCATCCTCCTTCGTCTTACAGAGACCGAACTCTGTTTATCATGCATCCTCATTCGTCTTACAGAGACCGAACTTTGTTTATCATGCATCCTCCTTCGTCTTACAGAGACCGAACTCTGTTTATCATGCATCCTCATTCGTCTTACAGAGACCGAACTCTGTTTATCATGCATCCTCCTCCGTCTTCCAGAGACTGGACTCTGTTTATCATGCATCCTCATTCGTCTTACAGAGACCGAACTCTGTTTATCATGCATCCTCCTTCGTCTTACAGAGACCGAACTCTGTTTATCATGCATCCTCCTTCGTCTTACAGAGACCGAACTCTGTTTATCATGCATCCTCCTCCGTCTTACAGAGACTGGACTCTGTTTATCATGCATCCTCATTCGTCTTACAGAGACCGAACTCTGTTTATCATGCATCCTCCTTCGTCTTACAGAGACCAAACTCTGTTTATCATGCATCCTCCTTCGTCTTACAGAGACCGAACTCTGTTTATCATGCATCCTCCTTCGTCTTACAGAGACTGGACTCTGTTTATCATGCATCCTCCTCCGTCTTACAGAGACTGGACTCTGTTTATCATGCATCCTCATTCGTCTTACAGAGACCGAACTCTGTTTATCATGCATCCTCCTCCGTCTTACAGAGACTGAACTCTGTTTATCATGCATCCTCATTCGTCTTACAGAGACCGAACTCTGTTTATCATGCATCCTCCTCCGTCTTACAGAGACTGGACTCTGTTTATCATGCATCCTCCTCCGTCTTACAGAGACTGGACTCTGTTTATCATGCATCCTTCTCCGTCTTACAGAGACTGAACTCTGTTTATCATGCATCCTCCTCCGTCTTACAGAGACTGAACTCTGTTTATCATGCATCCTCCTCCGTCTTACAGAGACTGGACTCTGTTTATCATGCATCCTCCTCCGTCTTACAGAGACTGCACTCTGTTTATCATGCATCCTCCTTCGTCTTACAGAGACTGGACTCTGTTTATCATGCATCCTCCTCCGTCTTACAGAGACTGGACTCTGTTTATCATGCATCCTCCTCCGTCTTACAGAGACTGGACTCTGTTTATCATGCATCCTCCTCCGTCTTACAGAGACTGGACTCTGTTTATCATGCATCCTCCTTCGTCTTACAGAGACTGGACTCTGTTTATCATGCATCCTCATTCGTCTTACAGAGACCGAACTCTGTTTATCATGCATCCTCCTCCGTCTTACAGAGACCGGACTCTGTTTATCATGCATCCTCATTCGTCTTACAGAGACCGAACTCTGTTTATCATGCATCCTCCTTCGTCTTACAGAGACCGAACTCTGTTTATCATGCATCCTCATTCGTCTTACAGAGACCGAACTCTGTTTATCATGCATCCTCCTAAGTCTTACAGAGACTGGACTCTGTTTATCATGCATCCTCATTCGTCTTACAGAGACCGAACTCTGTTTATCATGCATCCTCCTTCGTCTTACAGAGACCGAACTCTGTTTATCATGCATCCTCCTTCGTCTTACAGAGACCGAACTCTGTTTATCATGCATCCTTCTCCGTCTTACAAAGACCGAACTCTGTTTATCATGCATCCTTCTCCGTCTTACAGAGACTGGACTCTGTTTATCATGCATCCTTCTCCGTCTTACAGAGACTGAACTCTGTTTATCATGCATCCTTCTCATCTTACAGAGACTGATCTGTTTATCATGCATCCTCATTCGTCTTACAGAGACCGAACTCTGTTTATCATGCATCCTCCTCCGTCTTACAGAGACTGAACTCTGTTTATCATGCATCCTCATTCGTCTTACAGAGACCGAACTCTGTTTATCATGCATCCTTCTCCGTCTTACAGAGACTGGACTCTGTTTATCATGCATCCTCCTCCGTCTTACAGAGACTGAACTCTGTTTGTCATGCATCCTCCTCCGTCTTATCTGTTTATCATGCATCCTCCTTCGTCTTACAGAGACCGAACTCTGTTTATCATGCATCCTCCTCCGTCTTACAGAGACTGGACTCTGTTTATCATGCATCCTCCTCCGTCTTACAGAGACTGGACTCTGTTTATCATGCATCCTCCTCCGTCTTACAGAGACTGAACTCTGTTTATCATGCATCCTCCTCCTTACAGAGACCAAACTCTGTTTATCATGCATCCTCCTTCGTCTTACAGAGACCGAACTCTGTTTATCATGCATCCTCCTCCGTCTTACAGAGACTGACTCTGTTTATCATGCATCCTTCTCCGTCTTACAGAGACTGAACTCTGTTTATCATGCATCCTTCTCCGTCTTACAGAGACTGAACTCTGTTTATCATGCATCCTCCTTCGTCTTACAGAGACTGGACTCTGTTTATCATGCATCCTCCTTCGTCTTACAGAGACCGGACTCTGTTTATCATGCATCCTCATTCGTCTTACAGAGACCGAACTCTGTTTATCATGCATCCTCCTTCGTCTTACAGAGACCGAACTCTGTTTATCATGCATCCTCATTCGTCTTACAGAGACCGAACTCTGTTTATCATGCATCCTCCTCCGTCTTACAGAGACTGGACTCTGTTTATCATGCATCCTCATTCGTCTTACAGAGACCGAACTCTGTTTATCATGCATCCTCCTTCGTCTTACAGAGACCGAACTCTGTTTATCATGCATCCTCCTTCGTCTTACAGAGACCGAACTCTGTTTATCATGCATCCTCCTTCGTCTTACAGAGACTGGACTCTGTTTATCATGCATCCTCATTCGTCTTACAGAGACCGAACTCTGTTTATCATGCATCCTCCTCCGTCTTACAGAGACTGGACTCTGTTTATCATGCATCCTCATTCGTCTTACAGAGACCGAACTCTGTTTATCATGCATCCTCCTTCGTCTTACAGAGACCGAACTCTGTTTATCATGCATCCTCATTCGTCTTACAGAGACCGAACTCTGTTTATCATGCATCCTCCTCCGTCTTACAGAGACTGGACTCTGTTTATCATGCATCCTCATTCGTCTTACAGAGACCGAACTCTGTTTATCATGCATCCTCCTTCGTCTTACAGAGACCGAACTCATGCATCCTGTCTTATCATCATGCATCCTCCTTCGTCTTACAGAGACCGAACTCTGTTTATCATGCATCCTCCTCCGTCTTACAGAGACTGGACTCTGTTTATCATGCATCCTTCTCCGTCTTACAGAGACTGAACTCTGTTTATCATGCATCCTCCTCCGTCTTACAGAGACTGGACTCTGTTTATCATGCATCCTTCTCCGTCTTACAGAGACTGAACTCTGTTTATCATGCATCCTCCTCCGTCTTACAGAGACTGGACTCTGTTTATCATGCATCCTTCTCCGTCTTACAGAGACTGAACTTGTTTATCATGCATCCTCCTCCGACTGGACTCTGTTTATCATGCATCCTCATTCGTCTTACAGAGACGGAACTCTGTTTATCATGCATCCTCCTCCGTCTTACAGAGACTGGACTCTGTTTATCATGCATCCTCATTCGTCTTACAGAGACCGTCTTTTATCATGCATCCTCCTTCGTCTTACAGAGACTCTCTGTTTATCATGCATCCTCATTCGTCTTACAGAGACCGAACTCTGTTTATCATGCATCCTCCTCCGTCTTACAGAGACTGGACTCTGTTTATCATGCATCCTCATTCGTCTTACAGAGACCGAACTCTGTTTATCATGCATCCTCCTTCGTCTTACAGAGACCGAACTCTGTTTATCATGCATCCTCCTTCGTCTTACAGAGACCGAACTCTGTTTATCATGCATCCTTCTCCGTCTTACAAAGACCGAACTCTGTTTATCATGCATCCTGTTTATCATGCTCCTTCTCCGTCTTACAGAGACTGAACTCTGTTTATCATGCATCCTTCTCCGTCTTACAGAGACTGGACTCTGTTTATCATGCATCCTTCTCCGTCTTACAGAGACTGAACTCTGTTTATCATGCATCCTCCTCCGTCTTACAGAGACCAAACTCTGTTTATCATGCATCCTCCTTCGTCTTACAGAGACCGAACTCTGTTTATCATGCATCCTCCTCCGTCTTACAGAGACTGAACTCTGTTTATCATGCATCCTCCTCCGTCTTACAGAGACTGAACTCTGTTTATCATGCATCCTCATTCGTCTTACAGAGACCGAACTCTGTTTATCATGCATCCTCCTCCGTCTTACAGAGACCGGACTCTGTTTATCATGCATCCTCATTCGTCTTACAGAGACCGAACTCTGTTTATCATGCATCCTCCTTCGTCTTACAGAGACCGAACTCTGTTTATCATGCATCCTCCTTCGTCTTACAGAGACAACTCTGTTTATCATGCATCCTTCTCCGTCTTACAGAGACCGAACTCTGTTTATCATGCATCCTCTTCGTCTTACAGAGACTGGACTCTGTTTATCATGCATCCTCTCCGTCTTACAGAGACTGAACTCTGTTTATCATGCATCCTTCTCCGTCTTACAGAGACTGGACTCTGTTTATCATGCATCCTCTCCGTCTTACAGAGACTGAACTCTGTTTATCATGCATCCTCCTCCGTCTTACAGAGACCGAACTCTGTTTATCATGCATCCTCCTTCGTCTTACAGAGACCGAACTCTGTTTATCATGCATCTTACAGAGACCGAACTCTGTTTATCATGCATCCTCCTCCGTCTTACAGAGACTGAACTCTGTTTATCATGCATCCTTCTCCGTCTTACAGAGACTGAACTCTGTTTATCATGCATCCTTCCTCCGTCTTACAGAGACTGAACTCTGTTTATCATGCATCCTCCTTTCTTACAGAGACTTAACTCTGTTTAGAGACTTACAGAGACCGAACTCTGTTTATCATGCATCCTCCTTCGTCTTACAGAGACCGAACTCTGTTTATCATGCATCCTCATTCGTCTTACAGAGACCGAACTCTGTTTATCATGCATCCTCCTTCGTCTTATGCTCTGTTTATCATGCATCCTCATTCGTCTTACAGAGACCGAACTCTGTTTATCATGCATCCTCCTTCGTCTTACAGAGACTGGACTCTGTTTATCATGCATCCTCATTCGTCTTACAGAGACCGAACTCTGTTTATCATGCATCCTCCTTCGTCTTACAGAGACTGAACTCTGTTTATCATGCATCCTCCTCCGTCTTACAGAGACTGGACTCTGTTTATCATGCATCCTCAGAGACCGAACTCTGTTTATCATGCATCCTCCTTCGTCTTACAGAGACCAAACTCTGTTTATCATGCATCCTCCTTCGTCTTACAGAGACCGAACTCTGTTTATCATGCATCCTCCTTCGTCTTACAGAGACTGAACTCTGTTTATCATGCATCCTCCTCCGTCTTACAGAGACTGGACTCTGTTTATCATGCATCCTCATTCGTCTTACAGAGACCGAACTCTGTTTATCATGCATCCTCCTCCGTCTTACAGAGACTGAACTCTGTTTATCATTATCATCTGTTTATCATGCATCCTCCTTCATCTTACAGAGACCGAACTCTGTTTATCATGCATCCTCCTCCGTCTTACAGAGACTGGACTCTGTTTATCATGCATCCTCCTTCGTCTTACAGAGACCGAACTCTGTTTATCATGCATCCTCCTCCGTCTTACAGAGACTGGACTCTGTTTATCATGCATCCTCCTCCGTCTTACAGAGACTCTCTGTTTATCATGATCCTCCTTCGACTGGACTCTGTTTATCATGCAGCCTCCTTCGTCTTACAGAGACTGGACTCTGTTTATCATGCATCCTCATTCGTCTTACAGAGACCGACCTCTGTTTATCATGCATCCTCCTCCGTCTTACAGAGACTGGACTCTGTTTATCATGCATCCTCATTCGTCTTACAGAGACCGAACTCTGTTTATCATGCATCCTCCTTCGTCTTACAGAGACCAAACTCTGTTTATCATGCATCCTCCTTCGTCTTACAGAGACCGAACTCTGTTTATCATGCATCCTTCTCCGTCTTACAAAGACCGAACTCTGTTTATCATGCATCCTGTCTTATCTGGACTCTGTTTATCATGCATCCTTCTCCGTCTTACAGAGACTGAACTCTGTTTATCATGCATCCTCCTCCGTCTTACAGAGACTGAACTCTGTTTATCATGCATCCTTCTCCGTCTTACAGAGACTGGACTCTGTTTATCATGCATCCTTCCCCGTCTTACAGAGACTGGACTCTGTTTATCAGATCCTTCTCTTTCTTACTGAACTCTGTTTATCATGCATCCTCCTCCGTCTTACAGAGACTGAACTCTGTTTATCATGCATCCTCCTCCGTCTTACAGAGACTGGACTCTGTTTATCATGCATCCTCCTCCGTCTTACAGAGACTGCACTCTGTTTATCATGCATCCTCCTTCGTCTTACAGAGACTGGACTCTGTTTATCATGCATCCTCCTCCGTCTTACAGAGACTGGACTCTGTTTATCATGCAGCCTCCTTCGTCTTACAGAGACTGGACTCTGTTTATCATGCATCCTCATTCACAGAGACCGAACTCTGTTTATCATGCATCCTCCTCCGTCTTACAGAGACTGGACTCTGTTTATCATGCATCCTCCTCCGTCTTACAGAGACTGAACTCTGTTTATCATGCATCCTCCTTCGTCTTACAGAGACTGGACTCTGTTTATCATGCATCCTCCTCCGTCTTACAGAGACTGGACTCTGTTTATCATGCATCCTCCTTCGTCTTACAGAGACTGGACTCTGTTTATCATGCATCCTCATTCGTCTTACAGAGACCGAACTCTGTTTATCATGCATCCTCCTCCGTCTTACAGAGACTGGACTCTGTTTATCATGCATCCTCATTCGTCTTACAGAGACCGAACTCTGTTTATCATGCATCCTCCTTCGTCTTACAGAGACCGAACTCTGTTTATCATGCATCCTCATTCGTCTTACAGAGACCGAACTCTGTTTATCATGCATCCTCCTCCGTCTTACAGAGACTGGACTCTGTTTATCATGCATCCTCATTCGTCTTACAGAGACCGAACTCTGTTTATCATGCATCCTCCTTCGTCTTACAGAGACCGAACTCTGTTTATCATGCATCCTTCTCCGTCTTACAAAGACCGAACTCTGTTTATCATGCATCCTTCTCCGTCTTCCAGAGACTGGACTCTGTTTATCATGCATCCTTCTCCGTCTTACAGAGACTGAACTCTGTTTATCATGCATCCTCCTCCGTCTTACAGAGACTGGACTCTGTTTATCATGCATCCTCATTCGTCTTACAGAGACCGAACTCTGTTTATCATGCATCCTCCTCCGTCTTACAGAGACTGGACTCTGTTTATCATGCATCCTCCTCCGTCTTACAGAGACTGGACTCTGTTTATCATGCATCCTCCTTCGTCTTACAGAGACTGGACTCTGTTTATCATGCATCCTCCTTCGTCTTACAGAGACTGGACTCTGTTTATCAGAGACGTCTTACAGAGACTCTGTTTATCATGCATCCTCCTCCGTCTTACAGAGACTGGACTCTGTTTATCATGCATCCTCATTCGTCTTACAGAGACCGAACTCTGTTTATCATGCATCCTCCTTCGTCTTACAGAGACCAACTCTGTTTATCATGCATCCTCCTTCGCTTACAGAGACCGAACTCTGTTTATCATGCATCCTCTCCGTCTTACAGAGACCGAACTCTGTTTATCATGCATCCTTCTCCGTCTTACAGAGACTGAACTCTGTTTATCATGCATCCTCCTCCGTCTTACAGAGACTGAACTCTGTTTATCATGCATCCTCCTCCGTCTTACAGAGACTGGACTCTGTTTATCATGCATCCTCCCCGTCTTACAGAGACTGGACTCTGTTTATCATGCATCCTTGTCCTTTTACAGAGACTGAACTCTGTTTATCATGCATCTTCCTCCATTACAGCATCCTCCTCCTTCGTCTTACAGAGACTGAACTCTGTTTATCATGCATCCTCATTCGTCTTACAGAGACCGAACTCTGTTTATCATGCATCTCTGTTTATCATGCATCCTCCTTCGTCTTACAGAGACCGAACTCTGTTTATCATGCATCCTTCTCCGTCTTACAGAGACCGAACTCTGTTTATCATGCATCCTTCTCCGTCTTACAGAGACTGAACTCTGTTTATCATGCATCCTCCTCCGTCTTACAGAGACTGAACTCTGTTTATCATGCATCCTTCTCCGTCTTACAGACTGAACTCTGTTTATCATGCATCCTTCTCCGTCTTACAGAGACTGGACTTGTTTATCATGCAGAGACTGGACTCTGTTTATCATGCATCCTTGCGCTTTCTTACAGAGACTGAACTCTGTTTATCATGCATCCTCCTCCGTCTTACAGAGACTGAACTCTGTTTATCATGCATCCTCCTCCGTCTTACAGAGACTGGACTCTGTTTATCATGCATCCTCCTCCGTCTTACAGAGACTGCACTCTGTTTATCATGCATCCTCCTTCGTCTTACAGAGACTGGACTCTGTTTATCATGCATCTCTGTTTTTATCATGCATCCTCCTTCGTCTTACAGAGACTCTGTTTATCATGCATCCTTCTCCGTCTTACAGAGACTGGACTCTGTTTATCATGCATCCTTCTCCGTCTTACAGAGACTGAACTCTGTTTATCATGCATCCTCCTCCGTCTTACAGAGACTGAACTCTGTTTATCATGCATCCTTCTCCGTCTTACAGAGACTGGACTCTGTTTATCATGCATCCTTCCCCGTCTTACAGAGACTGGACTCTGTTTATCATGCATCCTCCTTTCTTACAGAGACTGGACTCTGTTTATCATGCATCCTCCTCCGTCTTACAGAGACTGAACTCTGTTTATCATGCATCCTCCTCCGTCTTACAGAGACTCTGTTTATCATGCTCTGTTTATCATGTTTATCATGCATCCTCCTCGTCTTACAGAGACTGAACTCTGTTTATCATGCATCCTCCTCGTCTTACAGAGACCGAACTCTGTTTATCATGCATCCTCTTCGTCTTACAGAGACTGAACTCTGTTTATCATGCATCCTCCTCCGTCTTACAGAGACTGAACTCTGTTTATCATGCATCCTTCTCCGTCTTACAGAGACTGGACTCTGTTTATCATGCATCCTTCCCCGTCTTACAGAGACTGGACTCTGTTTATCATGCATCCTTGCGCTTTCTTACAGAGACTGAACTCTGTTTATCATGCATCCTCCTCCGTCTTACAGAGACTGAACTCTGTTTATCATGCATCCTCCTCCGTCTTACAGAGACTGGACATGCATCCTCCTCCGTCTTACACTCTGTTTATCATGCATCCTCCTTCGTCTTACAGAGACTGGACTCTTTTATCAGAGACTGGACTCTGTTTATCATGCATCCTCCTTCGTCTTACAGAGACCGAACTCTGTTTATCATGCATCCTCCTTCGTCTTACAGAGACTGGACTCTGTTTATCATGCATCCTCATTCGTCTTACAGAGACCGAACTCTGTTTATCATGCATCCTCCTTCGTCTTACAGAGACCGAACTCTGTTTATCATGCATCCTCATTCGTCTTACAGAGACCGAACTCTGTTTATCATGCATCCTCCTCCGTCTTACAGAGACTGGACTCTGTTTATCATGCATCCTCATTCGTCTTACAGAGACCGAACTCTGTTTATCATGCATCCTCCTTCGTCTTACAGAGACCGAACTCTGTTTATCATGCATCCTCCTTCGTCTTACAGAGACCGAACTCTGTTTATCATGCATCCTTCTCCGTCTTACAAAGACCGAACTCTGTTTATCATGCATCCTTCTCCGTCTTACAGAGACTGGACTCTGTTTATCATGCATCCTCTCCGTCTTACAGAGACTGAACTCTGTTTATCATGCATCCTCCTCCGTCTTACAGAGACTGGACTCTGTTTATCATGCATCCTCCTCTCTTACAGTCTTTTATCAGAGACTGAACTCTGTTTATCATGCATCCTCCTTCGTCTTACAGAGACTGGACTCTGTTTATCATGCATCCTCCTTCGTCTTACAGAGACTGGACTCTGTTTATCATGCATCCTCATTCGTCTTACAGAGACCGAACTCTGTTTATCATGCATCCTCCTCCGTCTTACAGAGACTGGACTCTGTTTATCATGCATCCTCCTTCGTCTTACAGAGACCGAACTCTGTTTATCATGCATCCTCCTGAGACCAAACTTTTATCATGCATCCTCCTTCGTCTTACAGAGACCGAACTCTGTTTATCATGCATCCTTCTCCGTCTTACAGAGACTGAACTCTGTTTATCAGAGACTGAACTCTGTTTATCATCTTACAGAGACATCTGTTTATCATGCATCCTTCTCCGTCTTACAGAGACCGAACTCTGTTTATCATGCATCCTTCTCCGTCTTACAGAGACTGAACTCTGTTTATCATGCATCCTCCTCCGTCTTACAGAGACTGAACTCTGTTTATCATGCATCCTTCCCCGTCTTACAGAGACTGGACTCTGTTTATCATGCATCCTCCTTTCTTACAGAGACTGAACTCTGTTTATCATGCATCTTCCTCCATCTTACAGAGACCGAACTCTGTTTATCATGCATCCTCCTTCGTCTTACAGAGACCGAACTCTGTTTATCATGCATCCTCATTCGTCTTACAGAGACCGATCATGCTCTGTTTATCATGCATCCTCCTCATTCGTCTTACAGAGACCGAACTCTGTTTATCATGCATCCTCCTCCGTCTTACAGAGACTGGACTCTGTTTATCATGCATCCTCATTCGTTTATCTGTTTATCATGCATCCTCCTTCGTCTTACAGAGACCGAACTCTGTTTATCATGCATCCTCCTTCGTCTTACAGAGACTGGACTCTGTTTATCATGCATCCTCATTCGTCTTACAGAGACCGAACTCTGTTTATCATGCATCCTCCTTCGTCTTACAGAGACTGAACTCTGTTTATCATGCATCCTCCTTCGTCTTACAGAGACCGAACTCTGTTTATCATGCATCCTCCTTCCTTCAGTCTTACAGAGACTGGACTCTGTTTATCATGCATCCTCATTCGTCTTACAGAGACCGAACTCTGTTTATCATGCATCCTCCTCCGTCTTACAGAGACTGAACTCTGTTTATCATGCATCCTCCTTCGTCTTACAGAGACTGGACTCTGTTTATCATGCATCCTCCTTCGTCTTACAGAGACTGGACTCTGTTTATCATGCATCCTCATTCGTCTTACAGAGACCGAACTCTGTTTATCATGCATCCTCCTCCGTCTTACAGAGACTGGACTCTGTTTATCATGCATCCTCATTCGTCTTACAGAGACCGAACTCTGTTTATCATGCATCCTCCTTCGTCTTACAGAGACCGAACTCTGTTTATCATGCATCCTCCTTCGTCTTACAGAGACCGAACTCTGTTTATCATGCATCCTTCTCCGTCTTACAGAGACTGAACTCTGTTTATCATGCATCCTTCTCCGTCTTACAGAGACTGAACTCTGTTTATCATGCATCCTCCTTCATCTTACAGAGACCGAACTCTGTTTACTCTCCTTTATCATGCATCCTTCCTCCGTCTTACAGAGACTGAACTCTGTTTATCATGCATCCTCCTTCGTCTTACAGAGACCGAACTCTGTTTATCATGCATCCTCCTCCGTCTTACAGAGACTGGACTCTGTTTATCATGCATCCTCCTCCGTCTTACAGAGACTGGACTCTGTTTATCATGCATCCTCCTCCGTCTCTGTCTGTTTATCATGCATCCTCCTCCGTCTTACAGAGACTCTGTTTATCATGCATCCTCTCTCTTACAGAGACTGAACTCTGTTTATCATGCATCCTCCTCCGTCTTACAGAGACTGAACTCTGTTTATCATGCATCCTCCTTCATCTTACAGAGACTGAACTCTGTTTATCATGCATCTTCCTCCATCTTACAGAGACCGAACTCTGTTTATCATGCATCCTCCTTCGTCTTACAGAGACCGAACTCTGTTTATCATGCATCCTCCTTCGTCTTACAGAGACCGAACTCTGTTTATCATGCATCCTCCTTCGTCTTACAGAGACCGAACTCTGTTTATCATGCATCCTCATTCGTCTTACAGAGACCGAACTCTGTTTATCATGCATCCTCCTCCGTCTTACAGAGACTGGACTCTGTTTATCATGCATCCTCATTCGTCTTACAGAGACCGAACTCTGTTTATCATGCATCCTCCTTCGTCTTACAGAGACTGAACTCTGTTTATCATGCATCCTCCTGGACTCTGTTTATCATGCATCTTTCGTCTTACAGAGACCGAACTCTGTTTATCATGCATCCTCCTTCGTCTTACAGAGACCAAACTCTGTTTATCATGCATCCTCCTTCGTCTTACAGAGACCGAACTCTGTTTATCATGCATCCTCCTTCGTCTTACAGAGACTGGACTCTGTTTATCATGCATCCTCCTCCGTCTTACAGAGACTGGACTCTGTTTATCATGCATCCTCATTCGTCTTACAGAGACCGAACTCTGTTTATCATGCATCCTCCTCCGTCTTACAGAGACTGAACTCTGTTTATCATGCATCCTCATTCGTCTTACAGATCCTCCTTCGACCGAGACTCTCTGTTTATCATGCATCCTCTCCGTCTTACAGAGACCGAACTCTGTTTATCATGCATCCTCCTCCGTCTTACAGAGACTGGACTCTGTTTATCATGCATCCTTCTCCGTCTTACAGAGACTGAACTCTGTTTATCATGCATCCTTCTCCGTCTTACAGAGACTGGACTCTGTTTATCATGCATCCTTCTCCGTCTTACAGAGACTGAACTCTGTTTATCATGCATCCTCCTCCGTCTTACAGAGACCAAACTCTGTTTATCATGCATCCTCCTTCGTCTTACAGAGACCGAACTCTGTTTATCATGCATCCTTCTCCGTCTTACAGAGACCTCTGTTTATCATGCATCCTCCTCCGTCTTACAGAGACTGAACTCTGTTTATCATGCATCCTGTTTACAGAGACTGGACTCTGTTTATCATGCATCCTCCTTCGTCTTACAGAGACTGAACTCTGTTTATCATGCATCCTCCTCCGTCTTACAGAGACTGGACTCTGTTTATCATGCATCCTCCTTCGTCTTACAGAGACCGAACTCTGTTTATCATGCATCCTCATTCGTCTTACAGAGACCGAACTCTGTTTATCATGCATCCTCCTTCGTCTTACAGAGACCGAACTCTGTTTATCATGCATCCTCATTCGTCTTACAGAGACCGAACTCTGTTTATCATGCATCCTTCTCCGTCTTACAGAGACTGGACTCTGTTTATCATGCATCCTTGCGCTTTCTTACAGAGACTGAACTCTGTTTATCATGCATCCTCCTTCGTCTTACAGAGACCGAACTCTGTTTATCATGCATCCTCCTTCGTCTTACAGAGACCGAACTCTGTTTATCATGCATCCTCCTTCGTCTTACAGAGACCGGACTCTGTTTATCATGCATCCTCCTTCGTCTTACAGAGACTGAACTCTGTTTATCATGCATCCTCTCCGTCTTACAGAGACTGAACTCTCTTATCATGCATCCTTCTCCGACAGAGACTGAACTCTGTTTATCATGCATCCTCATTCGTCTTACAGAGACTGAACTCTGTTTATCATGCATCCTCCTCCGTCTTACAGAGACCGAACTCTGTTTATCATGCATCCTCCTTCGTCTTACAGAGACCGAACTCTGTTTATCATGCATCCTCATTCGTCTTACAGAGACCGAACTCTGTTTATCATGCATCCTCCTCCGTCTTACAGAGACTGGACTCTGTTTATCATGCATCCTCCTTCGTCTTTTATCATGCATCCTCTCCGTCTTACAGAGACTCTCTGTTTATCATGCATCCTTCTCCGTCTTACAAAGACCGAACTCTGTTTATCATGCATCCTTCTCCGTCTTACAGAGACTGAACTCTGTTTATCATGCATCCTTCTCCGTCTTACAGAGACTGAACTCTGTTTATCATGCATCCTTCCTCCGTCTTACAGAGACTGGACTTGTTTATCAGAGACAGAGACTGAACTCTGTTTATCATGCATCCTTCCTCCGTCTTACAGAGACCAACTCTGTTTATCATGCATCCTCCTTCGTCTTACAGAGACCGAACTCTGTTTATCATGCATCCTCATTCGTCTTACAGAGACCGAACTCTGTTTATCATGCATCCTCCTTCGTCTTACAGAGACCGAACTCTGTTTATCATGCATCCTCATTCGTCTTACAGAGACCGAACTCTGTTTATCATGCATCCTCCTTCGTCTTACAGAGACTGGACTCTGTTTATCATGCATCCTCATTCGTCTTACAGAGACCGAACTCTGTTTATCATGCATCCTCCTTCGTCTTACAGAGACCGAACTCTGTTTATCATGCATCCTCCTTCGTCTTACAGAGACTGAACTCTGTTTATCATGCATCTTCCTCCGTCTTTCAGAGACTGGACTCTGTTTATCATGCATCCTCCTTCGTCTTACAGAGACCGAACTCTGTTTATCATGCATCCTCCTTCGTCTTACAGAGACTGGACTCTGTTTATCATGCATCCTCCTTCCTTACAGTCTTACATGAGACAGAGACTGGACTCTGTTTATCATGCATCCTCATTCGTCTTACAGAGACCGAACTCTGTTTATCATGCATCCTCCTCCGTCTTACAGAGACTGAACTCTGTTTATCATGCATCCTCATTCGTCTTACAGAGACCGAACTCTGTTTATCATGCTTCCTTCGTCTTACAGAGACCGAACTCTGTTTATCATGCATCCTCCTTCGTCTTACAGAGACCGAACTCTGTTTATCATGCATCCTTCTCCGTCTTACAGAGACTGGACTCTGTTTATCATGCATCCTTGCGCTTTCTTACAGAGACTGAACTCTGTTTATCATGCATCCTTCTCCGTCTTACAGAGACTGAACTCTGTTTATCATGCATCCTCCTCATGCATCTTACAGAGACCGAACTCTGTTTATCATGCATCTGTTTATCATGCATCCTCTCCGTCTTACAGAGACTGAACTCTGTTTATCATGCATCCTTCTCCGTCTTACAGAGACTGAACTCTGTTTATCATGTATCCTTCCCCGTCTTACAGAGACTGGACTCTGTTTATCATGCATCCTTGCGCTTTCTTACAGAGACTGAACTCTGTTTATCATGCATCTTCCTCCATCTTACAGAGACCGAACTCTGTTTATCATGCATCCTCCTTCGTCTTACAGAGACTGGACTCTGTTTATCATGCATCCTCCTTCGTCTTACAGAGACCGAACTCTGTTTATCATGCATCCTCATTCGTCTTACAGAGACCGAACTCTGTTTATCATGCATCCTCCTTCGTCTTACAGAGACTGAACTCTGTTTATCATGCATCCTCATTCGTCTTACAGAGACCGAACTCTGTTTATCATGCATCCTCCTTCGTCTTACAGAGACCGAACTCTGTTTATCATGCATCCTCATTCGTCTTACAGAGACCGAACTCTGTTTATCATGCATCCTCCTTCGTCTTACAGAGACCGCTGCTTACTCTGTTTATCATGCATCCTCCTTCGTCTTACAGAGACTGAACTCTGTTTATCATGCATCCTCCTTCGTCTTACAGAGACTGAACTCTGTTTACATGCATCTGTTTATCTCTGTTTATCATGCATCCTCCTTCGTCTTACAGAGACTGAACTCTGTTTATCATGCATCCTCCTCCGTCTTACAGAGACTGGACTCTGTTTATCACTCTGTTTATCATGCATCCTCCTTCGTCTTACAGAGACTGAACTCTGTTTATCATGCATCCTCCTTCGTCTTACAGAGACCGACTCTGTTTATCATGCATCCTCCTTCGTCTTACAGAGACTGAACTCTGTTTATCATGCATCATCCTCCTTCGTCTTACAGAGACTGGACTCTGTTTATCATGCATCCTCCTTCGTCTTACAGAGACTGGACTCTGTTTATCATGCATCCTCATTCGTCTTACAGAGACCGAACTCTGTTTATCATGCATCCTCCTCCGTCTTACAGAGACTCTTACAGAGACCGAACTCTGTTTATCATGCATCCTCCTTCGTCTTACAGAGACAAACTCTGTTTATCATGCATCCTCCTTCGTCTTACAGAGACCGAACTCTGTTTATCATGCATCTCTGTTTATCATCATCCTTCTCCGTCTTACAGAGACTGAACTCTGTTTATCATGCATCCTCCTTCGTCTTACAGAGACTGAACTCTGTTTATCATGCATCCTCCTTCAGAGACTCTTACAGAGACCGAACTCTGTTTATCATGCATCCTCCTCCGTCTTACAGAGACTGGACTCTGTTTATCATGCATCCTCCTTCGTCTTACAGAGACTGAACTCTGTTTATCATGCATCCTCCTCCGTCTTACAGAGACTGAACTCTGTTTATCATGCATCCTCCTCCGTCTTACAGAGACTGAACTCTGTTTATCATGCATCCTCCTTCTTACAGAGACTGGACTCTTATCAGAGACTGAACTCTGTTTATCATGCATCCTCATTCGTCTTACAGAGACCGAACTCTGTTTATCATGCATCCTCATTCGTCTTACAGAGACCGAACTCTGTTTATCATGCATCCTCTGAGACCGAACTCTGTTTATCATGCATCCTCATCCTTATCAGAGACTTACAGAGACTCTGTTTATCATGCATCCTCCTTCGTCTTACAGAGACCGAACTCTGTTTATCATGCATCCTCATTCGTCTTACAGAGACCGAACTCTGTTTATCATGCATCCTCCTTCCGTCTTACAGAGACTGGACTCTGTTTATCATGCATCCTCATTCGTCTTACAGAGACTGAACTCTGTTTATCATGCATCCTCCTTCGTCTTACAGAGACCGAACTCTGTTTATCATGCATCCTCCTTCGTCTTACAGAGACCGAACTCTGTTTATCATGCAGAGACTGGACTCTGTTTATCATGCATCCTCCTCTGTTTATCATGTCTTACAGAGACTGGACTCTGTTTATCATGCATCCTCCTCCTTACAGAGACTGTCTTACAGAGAGACCGAACTCTGTTTATCATGCATCCTCCTTCGTCTTACAGAGACCGAACTCTGTTTATCATGCATCCTCCTTCGTCTTACAGAGACCGAACTCTGTTTATCATGCATCCTCCTCCGTCTTACAGAGACTGGACTCTGTTTATCATGCATCCTTCTCGTCTTACAGAGACTGAACTCTGTTTATCATGCATCCTTCTCCGCATCCTTTCTCCGTCTTACAGAGACTGAACTCTGTTTATCATGCATCCTCCTCCGTCTTACAGAGACCGAACTCTGTTTATCATGCATCCTCCTTCGTCTTACAGAGACCGAACTCTGTTTATCATGCATCCTTCTCCGTCTTACAGAGACTGAACTCTGTTTATCATGCATCCTTCTCCGTCTTACAGAGACTGGACTCTGTTTATCATGCATCCTTGCGCTTTCTTACAGAGACTGAACTCTGTTTATCATGCATCCTCCTTCATCTTACAGAGACCGAACTCTGTTTATCATGCATCTTCCTCCGTCTTTCAGAGACTGGACTCTGTTTATCATGCATCCTCACTCTGTTTATCATGCATCCTCCTTCGTCTTACAGAGACCGAACTCTGTTTATCATGCATCCTCATTCGTCTTACAGAGACCGAACTCTGTTTATCATGCATCCTCCTTCGTCTTACAGAGACTGGACTCTGTTTATCATGCATCCTCATTCGTCTTACAGAGACCGAACTCTGTTTATCATGCATCCTCCTTCGTCTTACAGAGACCGAACTCTGTTTATCATGCATCCTCCTTCGTCTTACAGAGACCGAACTCTGTTTATCATGCATCCTCCTTCGTCTTACAGAGACTGAACTCTGTTTATCATGCATCCTCCTTCGTCTTACAGAGACTGGACTCTGTTTATCATGCATCCTCCTTCGTCTTACAGAGACTGGACTCTGTTTATCATGCATCCTCATTCGTCTTACAGAGACCGGACTCTGTTTATCATGCATCCTCCTCCGTCTTACAGAGACTGGACTCTGTTTATCATGCATCCTCATTCGTCTTACAGAGACCGAACTCTGTTTATCATGCATCCTCCTTCGTCTTACAGAGACCAAACTCTGTTTATCATGCATCCTCCTTCGTCTTACAGAGACTGAACTCTGTTTATCATGCATCCTTTCGTCTTACAGAGACCGAACTCTGTTTATCATGCATCCTCCTCCGACAGAGACCGAACTCTGTTTATCATGCATCCTTCCTCCGTCTTACAGTCTCTGTTTATCAGATCCTCTCCGACAGAGACTGGACTCTGTTTATCATGCATCCTTCTCCGTCTTACAGAGACTCTCTGTTTATCATGCATCCTTCTCCGTCTTACAGAGACTGAACTCTGTTTATCATGCATCCTTCTCCGTCTTACAGAGACTGGACTTGTTTATCAGAGACAGAGACTGAACTCTGTTTATCATGCATCCTCCGTCTTACAGAGACCGAACTCTGTTTATCATGCATCCTCCTCATCTTACAGAGACCGAACTCTGTTTATCATGCATCCTCATTCGTCTTACAGAGACTGAACTCTGTTTATCATGCATCCTCCTTCGTCTTACAGAGACTGGACTCTGTTTATCATGCATCCTCCTTCGTCTTACAGAGACCAGAACTCTGTTTATCATCATGCATCCTCATCTCGTCTTACAGAGACTGAACTCTGTTTATCATGCATCCTCCTCCGTCTTACAGAGACTGGACTTGTTTATCAGATCCTTCTCCGACAGAGACTGAACTCTGTTTATCATGCATCCTCCTTCGTCTTACAGATCATGCATCCTCCTTCGTCTTACAGAGACTGGACTCTGTTTATCATGCATCCTCCTTCGTCTTACAGAGACTGGACTCTGTTTATCATGCATCCTCCTTCGTCTTACAGAGACTGAACTCTGTTTATCATGCATCCTCCTTCGTCTTACAGAGACCTCCTCCGTCTTACAGAGACTGGACTGTTTATCATGCATCCTCCTTCGTCTTACAGAGACTGAACTCTGTTTATCATGCATCCTCCTTCGTCTTACAGAGACTGGACTCTGTTTATCATGCATCCTCCTTCGTCTTACAGAGACCGGACTCTGTTTATCATGCATCCTCAATTGTCTTACAGAGACCGAACTCTGTTTATCATGCATCCTCCTTCGTCTTAAGAGACTTCTGTTTATCATGCATCCTCATTCGTCTTACAGAGACCGAACTCTGTTTATCATGCATCCTCCTTCGTCTTACAGAGACCGAACTCTGTTTATCATGCATCCTCATTCGTCTTACAGAGACCGAACTCTGTTTATCATGCATCCTCCTTCGTCTTACAGAGACCGAACTCTGTTTATCATGCATCCTCCTCCGTCTTACAGAGACTGGACTCTGTTTATCATGCATCCTCCTCCGTCTTACAGAGACTGAACTCTGTTTATCATGCATCCTCATTCGTCTTACAGAGACCGAACTCTGTTTATCATGCATCCTCCTTCTTACAGTCTTACAGAGACCGAACTCTGTTTATCATGCATCCTCCTTCGTCTTACAGAGACCGAACTCTGTTTATCATGCATCCTCATTCTTACAGTCTTACAGAGACCGAACTCTGTTTATCATGTTTATCATGCATCCTTCTCCGTCTTACAGAGACCGAACTCTGTTTATCATGCATCCTCATCCGTCTTACAGAGACTGAACTCTGTTTATCATGCATCCTTCTCCGTCTTACAGAGACTGGACTCTGTTTATCATGCATCCTTGCGCTTTCTTACAGAGACTGAACTCTGTTTATCATGCATCCTCCTTCGTCTTACAGAGACCGAACTCTGTTTATCATGCATCCTCCTTCGTCTTACAGAGACCGAACTCTGTTTATCATGATCCTCATTCGACAGAGACCGAACTCTGTTTATCATGCATCCTCTTCGTCTTACAGAGACCGAACTCTGTTTATCATGCATCCTCCTTCGTCTTACAGAGACTGACTCTGTTTATCATGCATCCTCATTCGTCTTACAGAGACTGAACTCTGTTTATCATGCATCCTCCTTCGTCTTACAGAGACTGAACTCTGTTTATCATGCATCCTCCTTCGTCTTACAGAGACCGAACTCTGTTTATCATGCATCCTCCTCTTCGTCTACAGAGACTGAACTCTGTTTATCATGCATCCTCCTTCGTCTTACAGAGACTGGACTCTGAACTCTGTTTATCATGCATCCTCCTTCGTCTTACAGAGACTGGAACTCTGTTTATCATGCATCCTCCTTCTCCGTCTTACAGAGACTGAACTCTGTTTATCATGCATCCTCCTTCGTCTTACAGAGACCGAACTCTGTTTATCATGCATCCTTCCTCCTCTTACAGAGACTCTTGTTTATCATGCATCCTCCTCCGTCTTACAGAGACTGAACTCTGTTTATCATGCATCCTCCTTCGTCTTACAGAGACTGGACTCTGTTTATCATGCATCCTCCTTCGTCTTACAGAGACTGAACTCTGTTTATCATGCATCCTCCTTCGTCTTACAGAGACTGGACTCTGTTTATCATGCATCCTCCTTCGTCTTACAGAGACTGAACTCTGTTTATCATGCATCCTCTGTCTTGATCATCATGCATCCTCCTTCGTCTTACAGAGACCGAACTCTGTTTATCATGCATCCTCCTCGTCTTACAGAGACTGAACTCTGTTTATCATGCATCCTCCTTCGTCTTACAGAGACTGGACTCTGTTTATCATGCATCCTCCTTCCGTCTTACAGAGACTGGACTCTGTTTATCATGCATCCTCCTTCGTCTTACAGAGACTGGACTCTGTTTATCATGCATCCTCCTCATTTACAGAGACCGTCTTATCATGCATCCTCATTCGAGACCGAACTTACAGAGACCAAACTCTGTTTATCATGCATCCTCCTTCGTCTTACAGAGACCGAACTCTGTTTATCATGCATCCTTCTCCGTCTTACAGAGACTGGACTCTGTTTATCATGCATCCTTACAGAGACTGAACTCTGTTTATCATGCATCCTCCTCCGTCTTACAGAGACTGAACTCTGTTTATCATGCATCCTCCTTCGTCTTACAGAGACTGGACTCTGTTTATCATGCATCCTCCTTCGTCTTACAGAGACTGGACTCTGTTTATCATGCATCCTCCTTCGTCTTACAGAGACTGAACTCTGTTTATCATGCATCCTCCTCCGTCTTTTACAGAGACTGAACTCTGTTTATCATGCATCCTCTCCGTCTTACAGAGACTGAACTCTGTTTATCATGCATCCTTACTTACAGAGACTGAACTCTGTTTATCATGCATCCTCCTCCGTCTTACAGAGACTGAACTCTGTTTATCATGCATCCTCCTTCGTCTTACAGAGACTTATTTATCATGCATCCTTCTCCGTCTTACAGAGACTGAACTCTGTTTATCATGCATCCTTCATCCGTCTTACAGAGACTCTCTGTTTATCATGCATCCTTCCTCCGTCTTACAGAGACTGGACTCTGTTTATCATGCATCCTCCTTTCCTTCTGTTTATCATGCATCTTACAGAGACTGAACTCTGTTTATCATGCATCCTCCTTCGTCTTACAGAGACTGACTCTGTTTATCATGCATCCTCCTTCGTCTTACAGAGACCGAACTCTGTTTATCATGCATCCTCCTTCGTCTTACAGAGACTGGACTCTGTTTATCATGCATCCTCATTCGTCTTACAGAGACCGAACTCTGTTTATCATGCATCCTTCTCCGTCTTACAGAGACTGAACTCTGTTTATCATGCATCCTCCTTCATCTTACAGAGACCGAACTCTGTTTATCATGCATCTTCCTCCGTCTTACAGAGACTGGACTCTGTTTATCATGCATCCTCCTTCGTCTTACAGAGACCGAACTCTGTTTATCATGCATCCTCCTTCGTCTTACAGAGACCGAACTCTGTTTATCATGCATCCTCCTTCGTCTTACAGAGACCGAACTCTGTTTATCATGCATCCTCCTTCGTCTTACAGAGACCTCTGTTTAACTCTGTTTATCATCATGCATCCTCCTTCGTCTTACAGAGACCGAACTCTGTTTATCATGCATCCTCCTTCGTCTTACAGAGACCGAACTCTGTTTATCATGCATCCTCCTTCGTCTTACAGAGACCGAACTCTGTTTATCATGCATCCTCCTTCGTCTTACAGAGACCGAACTCTGTTTATCATGCATCCTTCCCCGTCTTACAGAGACTGGACTCTGTTTATCATGCATCCTCCTCCGTCTTACAGAGACCGAACTCTGTTTATCATGCATCCTCCTCCGTCTTACAGAGACCGAACTCTGTTTATCATGCATCCTCCTCCGTCTTACAGAGACTGAACTCTGTTTATCATGCATCCTTCCCCGTCTTACAGAGACCGAACTCTGTTTATCATGCATCCTCCTCTGTCTTACAGAGACTGAACTCTGTTTATCATGCATCCTCCTCCGTCGTACAGAGACCGAACTCTGTTTATCATGCATCCTTGCGCTTTATTACAAATGCCAAGTCACTCACCCACCATTGCACATTGTACCAAATGGTAGGTTGGACCTCACTTTATATGCGCAGAAAGATACATTTGTATGTGTTCATCTACAAATCCCTTTTGGGTAAACACCCTCTTTACCTCTGTAGTCTGGTCTCCTTCACCACCAGCAGTTACCATAACCAGTCTGCTAGGTGGTTGCTATTTAAAGTCCCCAGGACATTTATTATTATTAGTTTTTATTTATTGAACCTTTATTTACCATTTACAGTACTAGGCAAGAGAGCCTTCTCTTCTTGTGCACCAGACGCATGGAATAGTCTACAATCCATGCTTCATCTAGATATGTTAGTGCCACTGAATGGAATAGTCTACAATCCATGCCTCATCTAGATATGTTAGTGCCACTGAATGAATTTCAAATATTGATGGGAGACTCTGTTACAGAGGAATGTAAATGCTTTTTTTAGGCTGGATCATGTTGTTGTATTGTTGTATGTTTTAATTCTGTAATGTATTGATTGTTGCTGCCTTCTTGGCCAGGTCTCCCTTGAAAAAGAGACGCTGGGTCTCAATGGACTTTTCCTGGTTAAATAAAGAATTGTAATGTCAAAGCCCATAAAAAATCTCCTGACCACATGGCAGAAGGACCACCTGCTAATCCTGACAGGGTTTTTTAAAGCCTGCCTCACAACCGCAGCTGGGAGTCCTCACACTGATGAATATAGGAAATGTATGTATGCCCGTTTCTCAATGTTTTTCTTCAAATTTCTGAACCTGGGTTACGGTACCATGACCCTGTAGTAATATCACAGTTTCTCCATCACCCAAACGTGCACTCTCACACTCGCTGCCTGCCTGCTGTAAACCTGGTGAGAGAACACAGCTGCTAACATTAATGTAGGCCTACACCTTTCTCCTCCCCTGAGATATAGGGCTGTTCCTTTATCCCAAATCCTGCCCCAAAGCAAACGATGCATATGTTTTATCATACCTTTGACCCCTCAGGGGAAATAGATAATAATGAATTCCATATTTCCCAGAGTTGGTGAGCAAGGTTAACCGTTAGTCACCATCAATCACACAGAGCATGACAGTCACAGCACTGACCACACGCTGACCACAGAGTCACCACACCATTCTACTCTGGACAATGGAATGGGCCGTGGAGACCAGGACGACACCGAAAACCATAAACTCACAAACACACACACACAGACAGATGAAGGGAAACAACAGTGCAAACATTGCTGAACTGCACTGCAGCTAAACATATGCTTGGGAGATGTAGCCATGGAAACTGTCAGGGAGACTTCAAAGCACAGTAAAGAGTGGGAACAGTAAGGTCTCTGGATTACATATGAAACCACACTGCTTTTCACTTTCAGAAAAAGTTTTTTTTGTAACTATAGCCACAGATAAGACCCGTGTGAAAAATCGATAAGGAAGCTCAGTTGTCAGAGTGACTGTGCTGACTGACTAGCCTAACTCTTAGTGGAGGGAGCCAGTCAGAGGGAGACGGGTGGGAAGAAGGGTTTAGGGACGCCCACAGGAGATAAGAGCACAGAGACACAGAGACACAGAGACACAGCCACATGGGAACATTTCTCTTTTTTTCTCTCCCAAAGTCCCCAAATCTTTAGAGGAACAGAGTGAGTGTTTGCCTTCCTCCTTAGGTAGACGTCTGTGACAGGCCTGCCCCCGCTGGGACTGGGGAGCAGAGCTCGCTCTACGCTGGGCTGGCAGTGGGAACGGGGAACGGAACTGCCTGGGTAATCTCCCATTAAACCAGGCCTATTTATCACGGAGGTAATGATAAGAATCAGATTTAAAGGTGAACCCTGAGATGGGTCAGAGCCTTGCACAGGCGGTAACGCGTCTGCAGGAGGAGTGGCTGATAACCCGGGACAATGCGGAGGACCGGCCTGTCAGATAAATAAAACAAACGGGCGCTGTCCTATAAAGATAGACCACGTGGTGGTGGCCAGGCCGCTACGCAGAACAAACGCAGCACAGTGGAGGTGGAAAAGAAGAGGAGTGACGGCAAAAGAAAGAGAGAACACGTCTTTAAGGCAGGAGAAAGGCAGGGTCTGAGTGGGCAGCAGATAGAGCAGAAGCAGCTGTACAGCCAGTGACACACAACTGGTCCAAGATTCATTAATAAACAATAATAATAAAAAACGGAACCAAAGAGAGCCACAAGTTGTGATGCATCATTGGTCCAGAGCTCATTGATCCAGCACTCATTGGTCCAGAGGTCATTGGTCGAGAGCTCATTGGTCCAGAGCTCATTGGTCCCCGTCTGAGCCTGAGTGGATTGTCCTCTGCTCGTTGTGTCGCCCTGTGAGGTTATCAATGGCCACTCTGATCCTCAGGCACTTCCCCTATGAGGAACAACAGAGCACTGAAGTACTGACCTCTGGGAATCTTTTGGTTCAGGAACCTGTGAGGTCATGTTTTCCATCCTCTCTCCAGGCACACGTTGTCCTGTCCCTGACCAGCCCAGCTAACTGAATCAACTCACACAGCTACTCCAGTTATGATAATATACTAGCTGGAGACAAACAATAGAGAGTATCCACTGGGCAAATACTGGATAAATCAACATTGTTTCCACGACAATTCAACAAAGAAATTCAATGTGATGACATTGAATCCAAATGGAAAACTGATTGGATTTGCAAAAAGTCATCAATGTAAGTGAATTTAGTGTTATTTTCACCCAACGTTTAACCTAAATCCAATGTCATGATGACATATTTTGTTGAATTCAAAATATGAATTGTTAGTTGACAACTCAACAAATGTAAATCAAAACTAGATGTTGAACTGAAGTCTGTGCTCAGTGGGTACTGGCACTAGAATAATATCATTAAATAATACATCCTGAAGCCATGAGTGACAGAAGGATATCCTGTGTTACTTCATAAACAGAAGAGGGATACAGCATATGCAGTACTGTACAGGTTTGTCACCTGTAACTGATGTCTTAACAGCCTCTACATAAATCACCCATTAAAGACCTTCAAGCCCAATGGATGTGGATAGAAATTCTCATCTTACAGGCTGAATTAATGGATGAGCCTCATCTCCTCAGAAGACTGATGGGATCAGGAGAGAGCTCAGGAGACCAATCACCAGTGTCACCTCAGTGTCTACAGCGAGGTACTGTCTGTCACTGGGTCACGTCAAACAGCTCCCTGAAACAAGGCGTCAGTCCCTTCCTCCCTTTACTCTGCATTACTGGAGATAAACACAACACTATTGAGCCTCACTGGCTGCAATTAACTGGCCCCTACTGCATCTAGAAGTACTTGGATGGATGCAAATATAATATAATGCCATTTCTTTGCTGTTTTTGAGAACATATAATTTTTTCACAACCAGATTAGAAATGTTGTGAAAATGTGAGTAAGGAAAGCATTAAAAACAAAATAAATACATTATTTATGTAGGTACTTGTCAGGTATGCGTAAATGGATGCAAGGGAGTCAGGCGCAGGAGAGCAGATAGTGGGTAGCAAACAGAGCCTTTTATTTAGGCGAACCAAAAGCACACGGCACAACGAACACGAAATACAATACGGGTTGACATAACCCAGCGAAACCAGACATATGTGCGCATACATGAAACAGATAAACAATACCACACAAAGACATGGGGGAAACAGAGGGTTAAATACACAACACATAATGAAGGAAATGAGAACCAGGTGTGTGGAAAAATGAGACAAAACAAATGGAAAATGAAAAAATGGATCGTGATGGCTAGAAGACCGGCGACATCGACCACCGAACACCGCCCGAACAAGGAGAGGCAACAACTTCGGCAGAAGTCATGACAGTACTAAATAGACTAAACTAAGCCTAACATAAATATAATACTGTTCTGGTTCATAATTTAGATGTTGGTCCATTTTCAGACTAGAAAACAACAACAAAAACATCAGAGAACCAGTTGACAATTGGAGGTAGTGTTCTTTTTTATTTTTTTAAAGGGGAATAGATTTGTTGTGGAAATTTCAGTACAGGGAGAAAAGACTATTTCCTGATTTTACCAATTTAACAAACAAACATATTTCTTGATTGGGCAGAGGTGGCAGTTGGTTGCCCCTTTGGGGTGGCAGGTAGCCTAGTGGTTAGAGCATTGGGCCAGTAACTGAAAGGTTGCTAGATCAAATCCCTGAGCTGACAAGGTAAAAAATATGTTGTTCTACCCCTGAACAAGGCAGTTAACCCAGTGTTCCTAGGCTGTCCTTCTAAATAAGTATTTTTCTTAACTGACTTGCCTATGTCACGACTTCCGCCGAAGTCGGTCCCTCTCCTTGTTTGAGCGGTGGTCGACGTCACCGTCCTTCGAGCCACCGCCGATCCCCTTTCCATTTGTTTTGTCTTTGTTTTACACACCTGATTTCAATACCACAATTACTTGTTCATTATTTTACCCTCTGTTCCCCCATGGTTTGTTGTGAGTGATTGTTTATTGTATTTTCGGTCTGTCATGGTGTGTGTGTATTTGTTACTTTGTATATTTTACATTTTGAGTAAAAGTACGTTGATTACTCATATTTGCGCTCTTGCGCCTGACTCTCTACACCAGCTACACATAGGACCCATTACAACCTTGTTACATTTTTAAAAATTGGACTGCCTTCCTAATAACACCACATTAGTCCAGAAACATGCAAAAGCTTTGAATTTGCAGGAAGTCAAAGGCAAACTAAACTGTGTGACTATAACAACTCATTTAGATCCCATATTTTGAGGCTCTACTATTTACATGTCCCATGACGTGATTGTTGTTACTTCGATCATGCAGATGCACACTCATCATACTGTATCAACGATGTCCAAACATGATGTCAGAATACACTGTCGCATGACACTCACTGAGTCAGATGGTACTAAAGTTGATATCCAGAAAATAGTATGCTTTTCTGAAATGACACAAGAACCAAACTGGCATAAGAACTAAAGCACTGTGTTCTGAAGAGTTGTTATTGACTAGTTGTATACAGTATTTACATAGCATATCGGCTGAAATCCTCCTCTAAAGCCTATAACACAGTGTTCTGGTCTAGAGCACTGCCTGTCTGGCAGGGACATTGTGACCAAATCCCTGTCCTGTTCTACCACAACAACATAAAAGTGTGGGAAGATATAGGTTTCTAAACACATTTTCCACTGCAACATAAATATTGTTTTATAAAAGTTGTTTTGTTGCTTTGTTTATCCATATGGACACTGTGCTGCTGGTAACATTGTGACGACAACAACAAAAATAGATGAACACCAACCCCCTCTTCCCATTCCACAGGTTTTGGTTCCCATGCGTGTTGGGAATTCAATGACATCCTATTTGACGCAGAACACACACACACACATACACATATCATT
Organism: Oncorhynchus nerka; assembly: GCF_034236695.1. Taxonomy (NCBI): domain Eukaryota; kingdom Metazoa; phylum Chordata; class Actinopteri; order Salmoniformes; family Salmonidae; genus Oncorhynchus; species Oncorhynchus nerka. The sequence goes on from NC_088423.1 coordinate 81,617,468, forward strand.
GTTTTGATTTTCGATAGGGCGAGCAGAAGTTATTCATCTCACTGTGAACAAGTTCCTTTTTTCTAAGAAGTCAGAGCCCCCCCCCCCCCCTTCTCTCTCCTTTACGCTAGTGTCTGCAGCTGTATTTTTAATCAAGGGAAGGATCCATAGAGAAATGGCCATTTCTTCTTTTCTTTCCCAGCATTACATTCTTACCCCTCCTGTCTCTGCTCATGGATCACTGGTTAGCTTAGAAATACAGCCGGCACAAAAGCAGCAGCTGACATGTGGGGCTTAATGGCAATAATGGCCATTTTTAAGCCCAATCAATCACATTTAGTGGACATCTCCATTTTTTGTCCCTGAAAAGGTATAAATAATAATAATGATAGAAAGAAGTCTGGAGAAGAAATGCTACAGGGAGAGAGAAAAGCACCTCCTCTGTAAATATTTTAACTGCTTATTACGATTTGGAGCCTGGTACAAAAGAAGCATCTGTGCTCCACAGAGCAGGCTGAATGGACAGACCCAGATGGTTCTTAGAACCAAACAGTGAAAACTGATCCATGAGCTGGGCAAAGTAAAGCCCATTTACTTAACTATTTATTTATTGTGTGTGTGTGTACTTGTGAGAGTCAGTGTGTGTGTGTGTGTGTGTGTGTGTGTTTGTGTGGGTGTCTGTGCTGGTGTGTGTATTGAGTGTGTGTGAGTGTGTGTGCAGTTGCTTTTATGTGTGGGTGTAAGTGTGTTTTTGATTGCACAAATTGATCTGCAGTCCAAAAGCCCTGGTCCTACACCAAAAGCCCTGACAGGGGACAGAATTCTTTGGACAGCCCATAAAATGTGCAATGAATAGCTCTATTTGTTATCTTTGCAAGGTTCATATATTTCAATGTCTCTTCGCCTTTCTTTTATGATTCTCCCTGACTTGCGGTGTGATTCGTAGACACGCAACACAGAGAGCCGAGGGAAAGGGGGGTTGATGAGTCGGATTGTCTCAGCACAACAATGCACTTCATTTATTACTGTCAATAGCCTTTTTCTGGCTATTAGGAGAAAAACATATTTCAAAGATCCCTGGAAAGAGGAGCCTGAATTAACAATGAGGATGATGTGTGAAAGAGGTGAGTAAAGGAGTGTAAAGGAAGTTCACATTGCTCCCGCTCCGTCCCTCAGAATAATGAAGGTACATGTAATAAAGGAGTAAAGGCAGAGAGCAGAGCTTTTCACAAGATAATATGGAAAATGTTACAGCTTTCATCCCTTCCTAATCCTCCGTGCTCTTTTATCTTGTTGGGTTTTTATTGGCCGAGCTGCTCCTGGGAACTTTACCCTAATAAAAAACAATCCTGCGGAATTTTCCAGAGAATTTATGCACTATGCAAAAATATAGGCATGCCATGCCACTTCCTCAATGGACACTTCTTTACGTAATGACACAAAAGGAATGTATGCTTATAATTGTTTTAGTGTTTAAGCAGGATAAATAAGACTGTGTCCTAACTGTGATGGTACATAGGGAGAATCTGTATTGCTCATTAGACCACAACACAGTAGGGTTTCAGCCTCTGCCACTGTGGCTGATGGATCTGAACACCAGAGAGGGCTTTACGTGTGCTGTGGGTTGAAGCAGTCAGATACACATAAACAAGATAGGTCTGTGTGTAACGGCTGTCGTCGGAGCGATGAGACCAAGGCGCAGCGTTCCTTGAGTTCCACATAATATTTATTGTTGAAGTGAAACTTTTAGACAAAACAATAACGAAAACAACGACCAAACAGCTTCGTAGTGCAAACTACCTGGTCACAAACGAAGAACAAGATCCCACACAGAAGGAGGGGGACAAGTATGATTCCCAATCAGAGACAACGATAGACAGCTGTCCCTGATTGAGAACCATACCTGGCCAAACACAAAGAAATAGAAAACATAGAAACATGAACATAGAATGCCCACCCAAATCACACCCTGACCAAACCAAAAATAGAGACATAAAAAGCTCTCTTACGGTCAGGGCGTGACACTGTGGCAGAGTAGGTAGGTACAGTATAATGGATATATTTGCAAAAATAATTTATTCTGGTCCCTGTCCATCACCAGTGTTGTGACGTTGTATTAGTTAATATGACGACTGTTGCTCATCAAATGATGAAACGTTTCTAATTGCGTGATTAACTGAATCAAGCAATTATTAACTCATTAGCCTGGGGCACCATGGGAAAACTAGTTTTTATTGAGTTTCTATTTCCCAAATTAACTCAAAGAATATCAGTATATTGATTTTACAACAGCCGCTAATTAACCAGTTACCTCTACAATCTCGTTCTGAACGTCGTATAGCCCGTGAATCTGCATGGACCCGGGTCTCACCAATGAGTTCGTACCACACCTATCTTAGTTGAGTATTTATTTACTAAAAAGCTAAAATGATGATAAAAGAAACACATAGACAAAACACAATATAGGCTATTGATTAGAACTTAGTATAATGGGCCAACACACTATGGTGCGTGTTACCCAAAATGGGGATTTCAAAGAGAGAGAGAAAAAAGAAAGTACACGAGAGAAATATACATTTGGGTGAATTTGTCAGCTATGCTATTCTAACCCTAGCCTTGCCCCAAACTGCCGCTCTTATGGGTCAGAATATAATGATGTAATTACGTGGGGAAGGTCTCCGAGGATTCTCTGTGTGGACCGTTCAAGGGACTGTTCAGCTGCTCGATGACGCACTTCTCCAGCGCACCTCTCTGATCGTCCTCCCGATGTCAGTGTCCTTTTGGCTTAGTAGTCTGTTCCCTCACCCTTGCTCTGGAAGGGGTCTTCTGAGGACAGACAGCTCTGTAGCTCAGAGCTCACAGCGTTGGAATGAAACAGTGTAGATACCACGATTCGATGGGAGATGGAGGCTAGCTGGTTCGACTTGAATTCACCCGCTTAGACACAGCTACTCATCCGTAGCTTGGGTAGAAAAATATTCTTTGTCTTCAAACTTGCGTTGCGTTTTGGGTTCGTTGACTTTTTAGACCTTGGCTACAGCTTGGATCATGTAGTCTTCGCTGTAAATTCTTTACTCACAGGTTTTATACCCTTGCGTCAGAAGTGGGCGTAAATACTTTTAGTGCAATTCTCTGGGCGTACCTAGTTAAGAGCAAGGTTTTTCTCAAATCCAATTTTAGACAACTAACTTTTCATCTTTACCAAAACATTCCCGTAAAGCTCCGCCTTATCTCAGTTCACTGGTCACGATGGCAACACCCATCCGTAGCACGCGCTCCAGCAGGTGTATCTCACTGATCATCCCTAAAGCCAACACCTCATTTGGCCGCCTTTCGTTCCAGTTCTCTGCTGCCTGTGACTGGAACGAATTGCAAAAATCGCTGAAGTTGGAGACTTTTATCTCCCTCACCAACTTCAAACATCTGCTATCTGAGCAGCTAACCGATCGCTGCAGCTGTACATAGTCTATCGGTAAATAGCCCACCCATTTTTACCTACCTCATCCCCATACTGTTTTTATTTATTTACTTTTCTGCTCTTTTGCACACCAATATCTCTACCTGTACATGACCATCTGATCATTTATCACTCCAGTGTTAATCTGCAAAATTGTAATTATTCGCCTACCTCCTCATGCCTTTTGCACACAATGTATATAGACTCCCCTCTTTTTTTTTTTCCTACTGTGTTATTGACTTGTTAATTGTTTACTCCATGTGTAACTCTGTGTTGTCTGTTCACACTGCTATGCTTTATCTTGGCCAGGTCGCAGTTGCAAATGAGAACTTGTTCTCAACTAGCCTACCTGGTTAAATAACGGTGAAATATATATATATATTTTTTAATCCCTTTGATTTGGACATTTTCCACACAATGTACGATGTATACATCAAACATATACTAGGGAAACTCTTCACGTTACAATGTTTTCGTAATAACGTCATCTATTAACCTTTAATAACAAAACAAAAATGACATACATTTTCATATTCCATCTATCGTCATGACCACCATTGTGGCTGACGGAAACCATTGTTCCAAAGTCCCTTTATTTCATGTTTAATGTTCTGAGGCTGGTTCTCTATAGTAACAGGACAAAGGAATTTGTCTGTGGCCTGAGATTTACCAGGGGCGTGAGGGGTCATAAAACCCCCACATCTTCAGACCCATAGATCTCTCCTCCTCTGTTGGGGTTGAGAGATAATCTGTAGGGTTGTGGTCTCCTTTAACCTGACCTGATCAGGACAGTCATGACACCAGTCTAAGCCCTCCCAGGTAGTAAGGTACTACTGATATACATGCCTCATTCAAGTGAATCATATCAATAGGGAAATAACAATGTACTTTATACTCTGAATATTATATATATTTTTTTAAATGAACAAACATTTAAATGTAATATTCAGCATAATATTCAGAAAGTACACTCTGTTTGTTTAAAATACCACACGAATTACATACAAAACGGTGACAGAAAATATTGTCAAGGGCACAATGAATCATGTGATTTGTAATTTGTTTGATTCAGCTCTTTTGGAGGGCACATTTGAATCTTTGTCCAGGTAATGCATTACATTTCATTCCCAAAGAAGCTCTGTTCATTTTCAAAATCAAACTCATAAAAGCATCATATGAGCAATAACAAAACAGAGGGGCCTAGTGGAAATTTACATATTAATCCAATGTTAAAATTCCCCCTGCATTAAATCTTTTACAGGGTAAAATAAAACAGAAATGCTTCATGACAAAATTAATGTGGCCAGTGCCAAGACTTTGTTCTGGGTGCTCTGCATTTCTGAGAGCGTAGATTCACTGTCGCCACAGTAAGGCAGCAGCTCTGAGCCATAAACCAGGCGCTGGTGCGATGGAAGGATGGAGGAGACGTGGAGAATACATCGTTCCATCACTCAACTCTCTGACTCTGGTCTGGTCATTCTCACCAAAGGCCTTTGCAGCTACTGAGGTTATATCATACAGTAAGGAGAAAGCAAATCAAAGATTTATACAAATACTTTAATATAATTCCATCAGAAAAATCAAATAAGTGATAGACAGTATGTAATAAAATGTCTCTGGTTTCCATGCTACGTAGTCAGACACTGGTAAACCAGTTTATAAACCAGGGGTCAGAGTGTGAGGCCTAGGAGCTGCAGCCCTGCAACCACCAGGGGTTAGTTAGCTGACCAGTGGACCAGGCCTCTCAATGGTTCTCTAGTGTGCTAAATAATCACATTCTAGATGTACAGCATCAGATTGATGTAAAGGTGATCCATACATCATCCATACATCATGTTAGCTGACAGGCCGGATGCCTCACACACACAGGGGTAGATGAGGGGAGATCAGAGGGGAGATGAGACCAGCTGTTGCTGACAGGGCCTGTATTGGGGCCTGCTAAATAGAATGCACTAAACTATACATGATGTTGGCATGACAAAGTTGAGTTGAGCGCAGATCATTGCAATGCTGAACAGTGCTCAAAACAGCCGACTGACTGTCGGGCAAAGTCTCGTAGCCAAAATTACTAGTGAAGAGGATTCTAGTTTGCATGTCAGTTTACAAACAAAATCTGCCAGACTTGTGTGACAGAGAAAGGATTACATGTGAATCCCTCCCTGCAAAGCTTGTCTTCTCATAGAGACCATAAGCAGAGCCTGTCAGGAACACTTACTTGGTGGTGATAGAAGCAGGAGAGGCTGTCTCTGAGAGGGGTCAGAGGTCGAGGGTGTGTGGTTTGTGGGTAGAGGTTAGCGGTAAAACGTGTAATCATTAGTCCAAAATGTTTTGCAACAGAAATCGTTTACTCCAAACAGGAAATGTTTTGCAACAAAAACAGGAGTTCCTATTGGACAAATGAAGCTACAGTAGGTCCCACACTGTTTCATTCAGTTTGCTTACATTTGGTTCTGTTTGGTTGCTAGTGAATACACCCCAGGTTTGTGGTCCCCAGGTTTGTGGCTCCTCTACTCTGATTATTGGTCAAATAATTCCACCGCATGGAAAGATGAGTGTGCAACTTTGTTTTTCAATTGTACAGTTTATCCTTTGTTAGTAAGCATTTGACCTAAAGGTGAATTATTTCTTTCTTAACTTCACTGGCTGTCAGAGGAACAGATGATGGAGAGGGAGAGGAGCTAACTTCCAGAGGATGACCTGTCAGTCAGAACAACACACTCCTTAACACATTTAGCAACACACGCTACAACCCCAGATCTACATATTTATTCAATAAGTGACCATCTGGGCCCAAGCCAACTGAAGCTGACAACTTTCTGTTCATAATTCCATGCTTTTTGGGGGGACTTTTGTTTGTCTCAGAAAGGAAGGAAAGACAACTAAGTCAAAGAGAGAAAAGACTTCAACTCTTTACTCCTGGGCCTTAGTTTCAGTATTTGAATTCATAATTGAATGTCAAGAGTTGCTTGATTAATAAGAGGGTTTTAATTCAACGTCACCTTCTCTTTGATTCCTCTGCAGTCAGGGAGGAAAATAAACACTGGTGCACAGAGGCAAGGCCTTATCCGGACTCTCTTCCTGCCTCTCCACGGAACTACACAGAGCCGAGCTGCGCCACTAAAACAATTCGTCCTCCTCGTCATTCGTTCTCAGACCAGCTGAGTTTTTATTGGCCATCTCCAAACAGACGCCCGTAGCCTCTCAAACAGTCCGCTGTTCCACCATACAGCACTAATCTGATTAATGCACTCAGCAACAACAGCAACAATAAGGCCTGCTGATATACATAACTGTAATCACGTTTGACAACGATATCAAATAAAAACCATGCATAAATCAGGAGGACTTTGTGCTCCATGTGCTCTGTATCCACTGGGGTTTCTTGGACGGAGAGTGAGACAGCCAGGCAGGCTGCTAGTGGAGGAGGGGGCACTACAGGATCTCTCTCCCTGGCCTCTGTGGATTCCTATGGAGCAGCAGACTGTAAAGTAAAGTTTGGGTGGTGAAGCGGTGGTGTCTGGCCTGGTCTGGCTGGGAGTCTGAGGGCCATTTGTGCTACATTTAGGCCCCTCACCTCATACATGGGCACATAACTAGATCTGTTGCTGTGAGATTTGAACGTGTAAAGAGAGCCAAAACAGTGAGGCTCTTTAAGTGTGGCCCCCTAACCACAAAGGCCTCCTCAGTGTGGCGGATAATAGAGCCTGACCATGCACACTCTCTCACCACACACACACACACACACACACACACACACACACACACACACACACACACACACACACACACACACACACACACACACACACACACACACACACACACACCTTATCCTAACATTAGTGTTATTAATGTACCAGTGTCATGCATGGCCTGTGACTACTGCCTCTCGCTTCCAAACACATATTTTAGCCTCACTCCTTCCTCCTCAACAAATAAGCTGTTTAGAGAATGATTTCCAGGGCGCTGTCCGTTTCCATAGAGATGACATTAACTGAAAAGGACACAAAAATCATAGTGGGTGATAAATGCTGTTGGTCGTGGATGACACACTCTGCCGCTTCTCACCCAGGCTTGTGTTGTATTCAAAACCCTGGAGCCAGAAGCCACCTTTTTTTCCCTTCTCTCTTTGTTGTACAAAAGAGCAAATTAAAATGTATCTCTACCGCGCCATGACTGACAAGCCATTGTTCAGCTGCTGTTAGCACATTGTTCCCCTGTATTTATTGTTTGTCATGGCACTGTAAATCATGTCACTAAAAGTGCCATCAGCGACGTGGGAGACAGGGGTTAGTCTCAGGGAGAGGATTGGTGTAACAGGGGGAAGGAGAGTGGGAAGTGAGGGGAGAGACCTGTGGAATCTCAGAGATATCCCATCCTCATGCCTCCCGGGCCATTAACTGCCTGTCAAACCACCAACAGGCTCGCTCCATGTCTGATTGTCTATCTCTGTCTGGAACGGAGGAGAGGTATTCAGCTCTCATATTCACAATCAATGGGGAAAGATATTGTATATTTTCTTATAAGCAAATAAAATCAAAACCTAAATAAAAGTATTCCAATATCTATTTGAGCTGTAGAAAATGTGATGTATGTTGATTAGTACTATTATCTGTCTGCAAAGCTATGTAAAACCACAACATTACTCTCTGGGCATATTAACTTACTTCTCCTTATCATAGTGTCTGAGACGTTGGACAATATCAACCGCATGGAGAGAGAACAGCGGTTATTTGTTCTGCATTCTTCCTATATTTGATGCACTAATTATATAGTTAGGGAGGTGGCAGAGAGGCTAGGGGGTGTGTATGGGATAAAACCTCCTAAGTGGCGGTATTTGTCATTCTCAGGGCCAACTCAAGAGACCAAAAGCAGCACCTTTGCGTAGCCTGTCAACTATGTCCCGCATTTAATATAATTACCATTTTTATTGGATTTTTATTTTGCGGTAACAAAAGGGCCATCTGCTGCGGAGCAATACTCCAGTAGACCTCTAAGATCAGCTGTGAGACAATACTCCAGTAGACCTCTAAGATCAGCTGTGAGACAATACTCCAGTAGACCTCTAAGATCAGCTGTGAGACAATACTCCAGTAGACCTCTAAGATCAGCTGTGAGACAATACTCCAGTAAACCTCTAAGATCAGCTGTGAGACAATACTCCAGTAGACCTCTAAGATCAGCTGTGAGACAATACTCCAGTAAACCTCTAAGATCAGCTGTGAGACAATACTCCAGTAGACCTCTAAGATCAGCTGTGAGACAATACTCCAGTAGACCTCTAAGATCAGCTGTGAGACAATACTCCAGTAGACCTCTAAGATCAGCTGTGAGACAATACTCCAGTAGACCTCTAAGATCAGCTGTGAGACAATACTCCAGTAGACCTCTAAGATCAGCTGTGAGACAATACTCCAGTAGACCTCTAAGATCAGCTGTGAGACAATACTCCAGTAGACCTCTAAGATCAGCTGTGAGACAATACTCCAGTAGACCTCTAAGATCAGCTGTGAGACAATACTCCAGTAGACCTCTAAGATCAGCTGTGAGACAATACTCCAGTAGACCTCTAAGATCAGCTGTGAGACAATACTCCAGTAGACCTCTAAGATCAGCTGTGAGACAATACTCCAGTAGACCTCTAAGATCAGCTGTGAGACAATACTCCAGTAGACCTCTAAGATCAGCTGTGAGACAATACTCCAGTAGACCTCTAAGATCAGCTGTGAGACAATACTCCAGTAGACCTCTAAGATCAGCTGTGAGACAATACTCCAGTAAACCTCTAAGATCAGCTGTGAGACAATACTCCAGTAGACCTCTAAGATCAGTTGTGAGACAATACTCCAGTAGACCTCTAAGATCAGCTGTGAGACAATACTGGAGACTGGATCAAAGAGCTGCTCTACTCTGCTCTGCGTTTCACTCCCAAACTTCACTCCCCAGCCAAGCCTCTCCCTCCCTCTCTCCCCCTTTCACTCTCGCTCCCACCTTTACTCCCGGTTCCAGCCTCTCCCTCGATCCCCCCTAACCACCAGATCAAACAGCTTCCCACATCCTTCTCTCTCCTCTCCCCTCTACAACAGAAGCTTTACATATTTCAGAGAATCACTTAATTTGTCCATTTTATACACATGCTGGTTAAGTGCAGGGTGGAAAATGATCTCCTAGTTGTTCTGTTTTTTTTCATTGTAGAGATGAAGGGAACAATATAATTATTTTCCCCCACTCATTTTATTCCTCGATGATGCCCTTCAAACTCATCCGACAGAGGTAGAGAGAGAATATCCCTAGCCAGTGGTTAAGGAGAGGTTGATTGAAGATGTTTAGCGTTGGAGATTGCCTGGACTACAGAATCTCATAAAGGGCATGTTATTATTGTCTCTGCATAGCAGTGAGTGAGTCAGTAATGATCATAGTATTCTCATGGCACATTGTCTATTCTCTAGACTCTTGTCAATAGTTCCACTACCTCACAAGTAATGATCTTGATAATACATTTGAACACTGATCTCAGCTCTGTCTCTGTCTGGGTGGAGGCTCAGAATCCATGATAAGAACACTTCAAAGTTGACTTGCCAGCTAACAGGGATTTGGCCTATGGGCTCTGATGATTCAAGTTGTACTAAAGTCAGTAGAACAAGTCGAGGTGTGAAGTAAAGAGTAATTCAATATCCCTCCTGCTACTCATGTTATTACTAATTTACTACTGCTTCACCTGACAAATGACTACTATTACATTGTATTTAAGGAACCTGACTGCCCCTCCTAATCCTCCCTCGCCTGTCCCAGTCCCAGCAGCCCCTGACACAGAGAGGAAAGGGGATGTTAAATGGTTCTCCTCTGGGGCTGGAGCCTGGTGGCAACAGTTGGGGGACCTCCACCCTCTCTCTCCTTCTCCCTCTCTCCCCTTTCTTCCTCCCCCTCTCTCTTTCTAATATTTCACTGGCTGCACCTCTCCCCCTTCTCACTATCTCTCACTCTCGCCCTCCCCCCTACCCCACTTTCTCTCCCTCTCTCTATCTTCCCCTTGCTCTCACTCCCTACCCCCCTCTCCTCTCACCCTCTCCATCCTCCCCTTCCCTCTCTTCCTCCCCTTCTCTCTCTGTGGGATCATATTTCTGAGGGTTATCAAGCGGCTCATTTAAATGAGGACTGGTCACAGCAGGGACCAGCTGAACAAAGTTACTATTACCAGGGCCTCTCCTGTGCTGTTCTCACTCCCAGCTAATTGGCTTTGACTGCATTTGTTTAAATCCACAGAGGAAGAAAGAGAAAAGGGAAAATGCAGTGAAACTGAAGTGTGTCAGTTTGACCAGACAGGGTGGCACTTTAGAAAAAAGACAACCTGAGCTTAAAGAGAGACATGGTGGAGGGGGAGAGAGGAGGGGGGAGAAGGTGTAGCAGGCCTTGTCACTTTGGCCTCTCCCCAGTCAGTCAGTCGGGTTGGTCACAGCCCCCCCCACCCCACACCACCACACACACACACACACACACACACACACACACACACACACACACACACACACACACACACACACACACACACACACACACACACACACACACACACACACACACACACACACACACAGGTCACCTTTGGTGGTCTCAGCTCATTACCCCAATCAGCAGGAGTATTCAAACACCACACATATGAACACACATACACATGGTGCGCACACACGCACACACAAACGCTAATTTCCACAAACACACGCAGCACACACACCTAAAATATATAAATATATATACTGTATATATTTATATTTATAAATACAGTACCAGTCAAAAGTTTGGACACACCTACTCATTCCAGGGTTTTTCTTTCTTTCTTTTTACTATATTCTAGATTGTAGAATAATAGTGAAGACATCAAAACTCTGAAATACCACATATGGAATCATGTAGTAACCAAAAAAGTGCTAAAAAAATCCAATAAATGCTTCACAAAGTTCAAGTAACAGACACATCTCAACATCAACTGTTCAGAGGAGACTGCATGAATCAGGCCTTCATGGTCGAATTGCTGCAAAGAACCCACTACTAAAGGACACCATTAAGAAGAAGAGAGTTGCTTGGGCCAAGAAACATGAGCAATGGACATTAGACTGGTGGAAATCTGTCCTTTGGTCTGATGAGTCCAAATTTGAGATTTTTGGTTCCAACCACCTTGTCTTTGTGAGACGCAGAGTAGGTAAACGGATGATCTCCACATGCGTGGTTCCCACCGTGAAGCATGGAGGAGGAGGTGTGATGGTGTGGGGGTGCTTTGCTGGTGACACTGTCAGTGATTTATTTAGTATTCAAGGCACACTTAGAGCAAGGTGAGACGCTAGCGTCTCACTTAGCCAACAGGAAATGCAAATGCGCAACGCCAAATGCTAATAGTACTCGCTAAAACTCAAACTTTCATTAAAACACACAGGCAGGGTACTCAATTAAAGCTACACTCGTTGTGAATCTAGCCAACATGTCCGATTTTTTAAATGCTTTTCGGCAAAAGCATGAGAAGCTATTATCTGATAGCATGCAACCCCCCGAAATACCTGAAGGGGACGTAAACAAAATAATTAGCATAGCCGGCGCTACACAAAACGCAGAAATAAAATATAAAACATTCATTACCTTTGACGAGCTTCTTTGTTGGCACTCCTATATGTCCCATAAACATCACAATTGGATATTTTTTCGATTAAATACGTCCATGTATACCCAAAATGTCCATTTATGAAGCCCGTCTGATCCAGGAAAAAACAGCTTTCCAAAACGCAACGTCATTTTTTTAAATTAAAAAAGTTGCCTATAAACTTTGACAAAACACTTCAAACTACTTTTGTAATCCAACTTTAGGTATTAGTAAACGTTAATAATCGATCAAATTGATCACGAGGCGATCTGTATTCAATAGCAGCAGGTCTTGAAATCTTGGTCGATATTCTCTCTTTCAAAACTTCCTCCGGTGTACCCGATGACAGGAAGTGCCTATTCTTCATTTCACCAAGGATTAACTTCAACCCAATTGCCAAGACTGGCGACATCGTGTGGAAGCTGCAGGCATTGTAAACGGGGAGCTATCTATTTTTCTATTTTTATTGCCATAGACAATACAGACAACATTTTTAATTTTTTTGGTGAACAGTTTTCCTTGGGGTTTTGCCTGCTACACACGTTCTGTTATAATCACAGACATGATTTAACCTCTTCCTTCTACCCTCTACTTTTTTGAACATTCTGTTAAAAATCGCGCAACATTTCAGCGCCCTGCTACTCATGCCAGGAATATAGTATATGCATTTGCTTAGTCTGTGTGGATAGAAAACACTCAGACGTTTATAAAACTGGTTAAATCACTGCTGTGGCTTTACCAGAACGGCATTTACATCGAAAAGCACAGGAAAAACTGATCACTGAAAATGGGAAAATATATCCATGCGCTACTTGAACCCATTGATAAAGGTGAACCACAATTAATTGACTGAGGTTGCAGTACCTACAGCTTCCACACGGTGTCTAGAGTCTTGTCATTTCCCTTCGAGTTTTTTCTTGGTCAAACACATGCAGGGCACCGTATTTCCTCAGGTCTAGGACCGGATATTTTCGTAGAGTTTCTAGCCGGACATTTTTCCAGACGGACAGCTAATGATCTTTACATCGCCTCCTGATGAATTTTATTGTGCGGTTTGTGTAACGCCGAAATGCTAATTATTTTGTTTACGTCCCCTGCGGGTCTTTTGGGGTGTTACATGCTATCAGATAATAGCTTCTCATGCTTTCGCCGAAAAGCATTTTAAAAATCTGACTTGTTGCCTGGATTCACAACGAGTGTAGCTTTAATTCGATACCCTGCATGTGTATTTTAATGAAGGTTTGAGTTTTAACTAATACTATTAGCATTTAGCGTAGCGCATTTGCATTTCCAGAGCTCTAGTTGGGACGCAAGCGTCCCGAGTAGAAGCAAGAGGTGATTTAACCAGTTCTAGAAACTTCAGAGTGTTTTCTATCCACACATACTAATCATATGCATATACTATATTCCTGGCATGAGTAGCAGGACGTTGAAATTTTGCGCAATTTTTAACAAAAGGTTGAAAAAATTCACCCGATCTTTAAGAGGTTTTAACCAGCATGGCTACCACAGCCTTCTGCAGCGATATGCCATCCCATCTGGTTTCCGCTTATAATTTTTTTAAATTGTAATTTAACTAGGCAAGTCAGTTAAGAACAAATTCTTATTTATAATGACAGCCTAGGAACGGTGGGTTAACTGCCTTGTTCAGGGGCAGAACAACAGATTTTTACCTTGTCAGCTCGGGGATTCAATCGAGCAACCTTTAGGTTTTCCAGGAGAATACCACCCTGCATACCACTGATGGCTTGCTTCTGAAGCTAAGCAGGGTTGGTCCTGGTCAGTTCCTGGATGGGAGACCAGATGCTGCTGGAAGTGGTGTTGGAGAGTAGGGGTGTTAACCCCGGTGTCCTGGCTAAATTCCCAATCTGGCCCTCAAACCATCACGGTCACCTAATAATCCCCAGTTTACAATTGGCTCATTCATCCCCCTCCTCTCCCCTGTAACTATTCCCCAGGTTGTTGCTGCAAATGAGAATGTGTTCTCAGTCAACTTACCTGGTAAAATAACGGATAAATAAAATAATTTACTGGTCCAACCCTCTAACCACTAAGCTACCTGTCGCCCTGCTTAGTGGGATTATCATTTGTTTTTCAACAGGACAATGACCCAAAACACACCTCCAGGCTGTGTAAGGGCTATTTGACCAAGAGAGTAATGGAGTGCTGCATCAGATGACCTGGCCTCCACAATAACCCAACCTCAACCCAATTGAGATGGTTTGGAATGAGTTGGACTGCAGGGTGAAGGAAAAGCATATTTGGGAACTCCTGTTGGAAAAGCATTTCTCATGAAGCTGGTTGAGAGAATGCCAAGAGTGTGCAAAGCTTTCATCAAGGCACAGGGTGGCTACTTTGAAGAATCTCAAATCTAAAATATATTTGGATTTTTTAAAACACTTTTTTGGTTACTACATGATTCCATATGTGCTATTTCATGGTTTTGATGTCTTCACTGTTATTCTACAATGTAAAAAATAAACTTTTGACTGGTACGGTGTATTTGTATGTTTTTTTGCCACATACAGTACATCGGATAGGTGCAGTGAAATGTGTTGTTTTACAGGAACATTTGTACATGGTAGCTCCTATGGTATGACTATGAAAAAGCTTTGATCTCCAGTACAACAACAGTTGACACCAGTTAGGAGATCCTTAAAGGGCATCAATACTCCAGTATGTTTGCCTCAGCAGCTTTATAAAGGACATCATTGGGAAAGGGGGATACCTAGTCAGTTGTCCAACTGAATGTATCTTCCGTATTTAAACCTCTCTGAACTACCCATCCCGGATACGGGTTTGAATTCGACAACATACGGTGTTCGCCACAAATAGTCATATTAAACATTCCTGAAAATACAAGTGTCTCACATGCTTCAAAAGCCTAGAATCTTGCTAATCCAACTGCGTTGTCATATTTAAAAAAATATTTATTGCGAATGAATACGCTGCGATTATCTGAGCACAGAACCCCATATCAAAGTACTTAGTCAACCAGCACTTGCGTAACAAAATCACAGATTGCATTGAAATACATCGTTTACCTTTGAAGATCTTTCTCTGGTTACAATCCCAATCACACAAAACATTTTGTGAACGCTTATCTCGTTGAATTTCGTGTCATTACATATTCGACGTAACATCCAACGTAAATAGACAGATATTCCCTGACTTTATCCAGTCAGGTT
The DNA here is from genome assembly GCF_034236695.1 of Oncorhynchus nerka. Taxonomy (NCBI): domain Eukaryota; kingdom Metazoa; phylum Chordata; class Actinopteri; order Salmoniformes; family Salmonidae; genus Oncorhynchus; species Oncorhynchus nerka. The sequence goes on from NC_088423.1 coordinate 81,632,721, forward strand.
TGGTTTCCTTGCAATCAACTGTTTGTTTGTGTAACGATCTGAGTGTAGTGGGTGAGGAGTCAAGCGCAGGAAGCAGAGAGTTCAGGTGAGTGCCATTTTAATGCACCGACAAAACGGCGAACATAAGCCAACCCACACGAACACACACGGCGTAATGAACAAACAGGAGGACTAAACGGTCCTGGGAAAACCCACAAAATGGGAAACACAAAAACCCATAGACGTGCACACAAGTACACTAAAACAGATGGTCACAATAATTAATCCCGCACAAGGAACTCTGCGGGCCGGCTGACTAATAAAGCCTACTACCTAATTCACAACAGGTGCACTCAATCAACACATAAGGAGGGGGAGGAAATAATCAGTAGTAGCTAGTAGGCCGGCGACGACGACCGCGAGCGCCACCCGAACGGGAAGGGGAGTGTCCTTCGGTCGGAGTCGTGACAGTACCCCCCTTGACGCGTGGCTCCCGCAGCGCCGACACCGGCCTCGAGGTCGACCCGGAGGACGAGGCGCAGGGCGATCCGGATGGAGGCGATGGAAATCCCTCAACATTGACGGATCCAAAATGTCCCTGGTGGGTACCCAGCACCTCTCCTCCGGACTGCCCCTCCCAGTCCACGAGGTACTGCAGGCCCCTCACCCGGCGTCTCGAATCCAGAATGGCCCGTATCGTATACGCCGGGGACCCCTCGATGTCCAGAGGGGGAGGAGGGACCTCCAGTACCTCACCGTCCTGTAGGGGACCAGCTACCACCGGCCTGAGGAGAGACACATGAAACGAGGGGTTAATACGATAATAGGAAGGGAGTTGTAATCGATAACACACCTCGTTTATTCTCCTCAGGACTTTGAACGGCCCTACACACTGCGGCCCAAGCTTCCGGCAGGGCACGCGGAGGGGTAGGTTTCGGGTCGAGAGCCAGACCCTGTCCCCTGGTACAAACACGGGGGCCTCACTGCGGTGGCGGTCAGCACTCCTTTTCTGCCGTCCACTAGCCTGTTGAAGGGATTCCTGGACGGCCCTCCAGGTCTCTTTGGAGCGCTGCACCCATTCCTCCACCGCAGGAGCCTCGGTCTGGCTCGGATGCCACGGTGCCAGGACCGGCTGGTACCCTAACACACACTGAAAGGGGGACACATTAGTAGAGGAGTGGCGTAGTGAGTTCTGGGCCATTTCAGCCCAGGGGATGTATCTCGCCCACTCCCCTGGCCGGTCCTGGCAGTACGACCGCAGAAACCTACCCACCTCCTGGTTTACTCTCTCCAACTGCCCATTACTTTCGGGGTGATAACCGGAGGTCAGGCTGACCGAGACCCCCAGACGCTCCATGAACGCCCTCCATATTCGGGACGTGAACTGGGGGCCCCGATCAGAAACTATGTCCTCCGGCACCCCGTAGTGCCGGAAGACGTGGGTGAATAATGCCTCCGCAGTCTGTAGGGCTGTTGGGATACCGGGCAACGGGAGGAGACGGCAGGACTTAGAGAACCGATCCACAATCACCAGAACCGTGGTGTTGCCCTGAGACGGGGGAAGGTCGGTCAGGAAATCTACGGATAGATGTGACCATGGCCGTTGTGGAACGGGGAGGGGTTGTAACTTCCCTCTAGGAAGGTGCCTAGGAGCCTTACTCTAGGCGCATACCGAACAGGAGGAGACATAAACCTTAACGTCCCTAGCCAAGGTAGGCCACCAATACCTCCCGAAGGCTCCCACTGTCCTCCTCACCCCAGGGTGACCCGAGGAGGGTAGGACGTGAGCCCACCGAATCAGTTGGTCCCGAACACCAAGCGGCACGTACCTCCGCCCCGCCGGACACTGAGGAGGCGCGGGTTCAGCCCGTAACGCCTGCTCGATGTCCGAGTCCACCTCCCATACCACCGGTGCCATCAGCTTTGAGGCCGGAAGGATGGGAGTAGGTTCGGTGGACCTATCCTCCCGTGTCGTAAAGGCGGGACAGTGCGTCCGCCTTCACGTTCTGGGAGCCCGGTCTATAAGATAAAGTGAACCGGAATCGAGTGAAAAACATGGCCCACCTTGCCTGCCGCGGATTCAGTCTCCTAGCTGCCCGAATATACTCCAGATTTTGGTGGTCGGTCCAGATGAGAAAGGGGTGCTTAGCCCCCTCAAGCCAGTGTCTCCACACCTTCAGAGCCCTGACCACCGCTAACAACTCCCGGTCCCCACATCATAGTTACGCTCCGCTGGGCTGAGCTTACTCGAGAAGAAAGCGCAGGGGCGGAGTTTTGGTGGCGTACCCGAGCGCTGTGATAGCACGGCACCCACCCCAGCCTCGGACGCGTCCACCTCCACTATGAATGCTAGAGAGGGGTCCGGATGCGCCAACACGGGTGCATCCGTGAACAGCGCCCTCAACCTGTTGAAAGCTCTGTCCGCCTCTGCTGACCATCGCAACCGCACCGGGCCCCCTTTAGCAGTGAGGTAATTGGAGCCGCTACCTGGCCAAAACCCGGATAAACCTCCGGTAGTAGTTGGCAAAACCCAAAACCGCTGCACCTCTTTTACCGTGGTGGGAGTCGGCCAATTACGCACGGCCTTACTGCGGTCACCCTCCATCTCCACCCCCGAGGTGGAAATGCGATAACCCAGAAAGGAGACGGCTCGTTTGGAGAACACACACTTCTCAGCCTTGACGTATAGGTCATGCTCCAGCAGTCTACCAAGCACCTTGCGTACCAGAGACACATGCGCGCGTGAGTGGCTGAGTAGATCAGAATGTCATCGATATAAACAACCACTCCCTGCCCGTGCAGGTCCCTGAGAATATCGTCTACAAAGGATTGAAAAATGGCTGGAGCATTTTTTAACCCATACGGCATGACGCAGTACTCATAGTGGCCCGATGTGGTACTAAATGCGGTTTTCCACTCGTCTCCCTTCCGAATACGCACCAGGCTATACGCGCTCCTGAGATCCAATTTTGTGAAGAACTGCGCTCCCTGAAAGGATTCCACTGCCGTAGCAATGAGAGGTAGTGGGTAGCTGAACCCCACTGTGATGGCATTTAGACCTCTATAATCAATACACGGACGCAATCCTCCCTCCTTCTTCTTCACAAAAAAGAAACTCGAGGAGACGGGTGAAATGGAGGACCGAATGTACCCCTGTCCTAGAGACTCCGTGATATATGTCTCCATAGCCAACGTCTCCTCTTGGGACAGTGGGTACACGTGACTCTTGGGAAGCGCAGCGTTACCCTGAGATCTATCGCACAATCCCTTCCCGGTCGATGTGGTGGTAATTTAGTCGCCTTCTTTTTTACTAAAAGCTATTGCCAAATCGGCATACTCGGGGGGAATGCACACTGTGGGACCCTGGTCTGGACTTTCCACCGAGGTGGCACCGACGGAAACTCCCAGACACCTTCCAGAACACTCCTCTGACCACCCCTGGAGAACCCCCTGTTTCCACAAAATTTTAGGATTGTGCCGGGCCAGCCAGGGAATCCCTAACACCACTGGAAACGCAGGCGAATCAATAATATAGAGACTGATACGCTCCCTATGATTCCTCTGCGTTACCATGTCCAGTGGGATCGTGGTCTCCCTGACCACCCCTGACCCTAATGGCCGGCTATCTAGGGAGTGCACGGGAAAGGGAGAATCTATCGGCACAAGCGGAACACCTAATTTAATAGCAAGTCCGCGATCCATAAAGTTCCCAGCTGCGCCTGAATCGACTAGCGCCCTATGCTGGGAAAAGGGAAAAAATTTAAGAAAAAAAATCAAGACAAACATGTGACCAACAGGGGGTTCTGGGTGAGTCTGGTGCTGACTCACCTGGGGTGATCGAGAAATGTTCCGCCTGCCATCTCGACTCCCAGACGGACCCCCAGCACCGATCGGCCGTGTGTCCTCTCCGACCACAGTTGGTGCAGAGGGAGCCTCCTCCTCCGGTACCCCTCGGCAAAGCCCCTCCCAACTCCATCATAACAGGAGTGGAGGTGCTGGGTGGTTGAACACACAGGACCCTCTCCGAACGCCCGCGGGCAGCCAGCAGATTGTCCAGTCGGATGGACATGTCAATCAGCTCATCTAATGAAAGAGCGGTGTCCCGACACGCTAGCTCCCTGCGGACGTCCTCCCGGAGACTACACCTGTAGTTGTTGATAAGGGCCCTGTCGTTCCACCCGGATCCTGCTGCCAAGGTACGGAACTCCAACGCGTAATCCTGGGAGCTCTTTTTCTCCTGCCGAAGATGGAATAGTCGTTCTCCCGCCGCTCGGCCATCTGGAGGATGGTCAAACACGGCGCGGAAGCGGCGAGAAAACTCGGGGTAGTGCTCCTTAGCTGAGTCTGGGCCATTCCAAACTGCATTTGCCCACTCCAGAGCACGACCCGTGAGGCAGGAGATGAGGACATTCACCCTCTCCGCTCCCGAGGGAGTAGGTCTGACGGTGGCCAGGTATAGTTCTAGCTGGAGTAAGAACCCCTGGCACCCTGCTGCCGTTCCATCATAGACCCTCGGGAGCGTAAGACGGAGGGGGCTGGAGTCGGGAGATGGGGAGTCCTGAGGAGGGGGGGCCGAAGGTGGAGAGAGACCGCTTCTCTCCCATCGGTCCATTCCCTTCATCACCAGATCCATCGCCGTTCCGATCCGATGGAGAACGGTGGAGTGATGTAGTACCCTCTCTTCCATCGATGGGAGGGGAGTGGCTGTTGCTCCTGCTGACTCCATTCCTCAGAAGGTGCGGGATTCTGTAACGATCTGAGTGTAGTGGGTGAGGAGTCAAGCGCAGGAAGCAGAGAGTTCAGGTGAGTGCCATTTTAATGCACCGACAAAACGGCGAACATAAGCCAACCCACACGAACACACACGGCGTAATGAACAAACAGGAGGACTAAACGGTCCTGGGAAAACCCACAAAATGGGAAACACAAAAACCCATAGACGTGCACACAAGTACACTAAAACAGATGGTCACAATAATTAATCCCGCACAAGGAACTCTGCGGGCCGGCTGACTAATAAAGCCTACTACCTAATTCACAACAGGTGCACTCAATCAACACATAAGGAGGGGGAGGAAATAATCAGTAGTAGCTAGTAGGCCGGCGACGACGACCGCCGAGCGCCACCCGAACGGGAAGGGGAGTGTCCTTCGGTCGGAGTCGTGACAGTTTGTAACACAACCAAACCTGATGGGTAATTTTGCGGGACGTATTGACCCGGAAAAAAACGATTGAAAGACAACAAGTGACGAGCTCATTGTGCACCAATTATATGACCACTGTCTCGTTGATTGACTGTATTTTAACCCAATGACCACTGATCGTCTTGAAATCTAGCTGGGTAGATAGCCAATGAGCAGAGGTAAACAGCAATATCCCATGGTTCTTTGTTGTAAGACAAACCTTTCCATTGAACGCTGGCGTAAGGACCGTTCTTTCGCCATTGCCAATTCAACCGTGAAGGAGCGACGCTTATTACGCACAGCAGTATTTCGGTGACTTGCATCTTCAGCTGTTTATTTATCATCATGGCATATAAGTCAAGGAGAGCTGATTCTAAGACTAGATATACGAATGTAGAAACAATTTTAGAGGAAATTGATCGTGAAAGTGATACAGATCTGCTTTGATTCTGAAACTGAGGCATATTTTTTGAACGGAGAGGACATTGTTTTGGACTGGTAAGTTGCTCTCATGCTAATGCCGTTGTTTGAAATTAATATAAAATATGATTTTTACATTTTATTTGCAATATATAAAGATGTAATGAAATGGGTAAAGTACACGTTAGCTAGTCATTGTGAGTGAGTGTCTGTTTGTTTGTATGAGAACGACCATAGCCTATGTCTGTGTGTGTGTGTATATATATATATATATATATATATATATATATATCACCACATGCTCAGTGACCCTCTGCTTTACATCAGAAAGAGACTGCTATGGCATCTGGCATCAGCAGCAGAATATTGTCTAGAGTTTTGGCAAAGTTGGTGGGGTTATATGGCACAATGGGTGGGGGCTAGGGTCAGTATGTTATATCTGGAGTACTTTTCCTGTCTTATCCGGTGTCTTGTGTGAATTTAAGTCTGCTCTCTCTTTCTCTCCTTCTTTCTCTCTGATGACCTGAGCCCTTGGACCATGCTTCAGGACTACCTGCCATGATGACTCCTTTCTGTCCCCTGTCCACCCGGCCTTGCTGCTGTTCCAGTTTCAACTGTTCTGCCTGTGGCTATGGAACCCTAAACTGTTCATTTTTACTCTTGAGGTGCTGTCCTGTTGCACCCTCTACAACCACTGTGATCTCCACCCGGCACAGCCAGAAGATGACTGGCCACCGCTCATAGCCTGGTTCCTCTCTACCCGGCACAGCCAGAAGAGGACTGGCCACCCCTCATAGCTTTGTTCCTCTCTACCCGGCACAGCCAGAAGAGGACTGGCCACCCCTCATAGCCTGGTTCCTCTCTACCCGGCACAGCCAGAAGAGGACTGGCAACCCCTCAGAGCCTGGTTCCTCTCTACCCGGCACAGCCAGAAGAGAACTGGCCACCCCTCAGAGCCTGGTTCCTCTCTACCCGGCACAGCCAGAAGAGAACTGGCCACCCCTCAGAGCCTGGTTCCTCTCTACCCGGCACAGCCAGAAGAGGACTGGCCACTCCTCAGAGCCTGGTTCCTCTCCACCCGGCACAGCCAGAAGAGGACTGGCCACCCCTCAGAGCCTGGTTCCTCTCCACCCGGCACAGCCAGAAGAGGACTGGCCACCCCTCATAGCCTGGTTCCTCTCTACCCGGCACAGCCAGAAGAGGACTGGCCACCCCTCAGAGCCTGGTTCCTCTCTACCCGGCACAGCCAGAAGAGGACTGGCCACCCCTCATAGCCTGCTTCCTCTCTACCCGGCACAGCCAGAAGAGGACTGGCCACCCCTCAGAGCCTGGTTCCTCTCTACCCGGCACAGCCAGAAGAGGACTGGCCACCCCTCAGAGCCTGGTTCCTCTCTACCCGGCACAGCCAGAAGAGGACTGGCCATCCCTCAGAGCCTGGTTCCTCTCTACCCGGCACAGCCAGAAGAGGACTGGCCACCCCTCAGAGCCTGGTTCCTTTCTAGGTTTCTTCCTTTCTATGGAGTTTTTCCTAGCCACCGTGCTTCTACACCTGTATTGCTTGCTCTTTGGGGTTTTAGGCTGGGGCTATATAAATTGATTTGATTTGATAGAGGACTGAGGGTCTTCCAAATATTTAATATTTTTTTTGGGGGGGGGGGTGTTAGAATACCATTTTGGTATTTTGTATATAGTTATTTGTTTCAAAATGTATACCTTCACCAATTTGGCCACTTGGGTACATTTGGGCTACTTGTGTGGGACACCTGGGTGACTTCATGATACATGTCATGTAGCACACTCATTTTGGAAGTTATCATTCTGAAACTTTGCACAAGTACTGTTGCCCTCTTATATTCTTCACTGAAGTTATCCCCATCATCCTATCTGAATGTTTGTTTTATCTTGTTCATTTTAAAGATGATGAAACAAAAAGAAAAAGCAAAACATATGTTTTTTTTCATTGATTTATATAAACCAGATCTATTGTGTTATATTCTCCTACATTCAAATCACATTTACACAAACTTCAGAGTGTTTACTTTCAAATGGTACCAAGAATATGCATATCCTTGGTTCTGTGCCTGAGCTACAGGCTGTTAGATTTGGGTATGTCTTCTGGCGGAAATTGCACAAAGTAGGGGGGTAGCTCTAAGAGGTTTTAAACTTAGACCTCTGAATCAGAGAGGTGCGGGGGGCTGCCTTAATCAACATCCATGTATTCAGCTCCCGGAAAACAGTGGGTTAACTGCCTTGATCAGGGGCAAAACAACAGGTTTTTACCTTGTCCGCTCTGGGATTCGATCCAGCATACTTCCGGTTACTGGCCCAATGCTCTAACCACTAGGCTACCTGCCGCCCCATTTGACCCTTTCACATATATTAAAATGAAGCCTGTCCAATTCTGCACAATTACTACTCCTACCTCTGCATGGTGAACTACAGCAGAGTCAGACAAATGAATCTTTCCATCAACGTATGGCGTTCTGAGGTGATTGAATGGGTGGCAAAGCTAATGAAAAACCCTGGTAGCAGCAGTCCTCTGTTCTGTCAGTCCTCTGTTCTGCTCCGGCCTTTTAATCCACATAAATAAAAACAAACCAAAACAGTAACAGTATTATTCATCCTCCGTCCATGTTTTCATCTTCTTTAACTTCTTGACCACACTTTGCCTTGTATCAGGCTAAAAGAGGTTCCTTGTAAACCTTATTGCAGCGGTGTCAAAAAGACTCCCATGGAAGAAGCAGTAAATATTCTAACGGGGTCTGGATGCAAGGCCATTCCTGCTGGCTCCAGGCACTGAATTAGGCCAGCCTGTTTCTAGTTAGAGAGTCATTAAAGAGACGTTACAGCCACAGCAAATGGTTTCCTGTCCTGAGTGCTTAACTCCTGTACTAGGAAATGTCCTAGGCCGTAAAGGGTGAACCAAACTTCCTGAAACATTTTTAAAGTTACCACTGGGTCCGTGGGGCCAAACGAAGCAGCCGACCGGCGTGTTCCAACCCTTTCGATGTGGCCAATCAAACGAGACCCCGCTTGAACCTAACATGACATTGACCGTTTAAACAGGTGGTGTCCATTTATTGGTTGAGCGTCGGGGTTAAATGTGGGAAGGATCGGCACGTTCAACCGAGAGGAGGGAAATGTTTGGAAAATGCTCGACATGCATTAAAAAAAAAGAACGACAGGACAAATAAATAATGACTATGTCGTAGCCATGGCAAACACGATTGGTCAAAGTGAACAAAGATGGACAATGACTACATAGTGTCTACTTCAGATAGAGACTATATTAAACTGCATTCATGCTTAACAAATACGCTCAACAATCAGTAGTAGTGCTCTAGACATCCCTACCAACTGTATTGGTGAAAAGCTTTGTTTTCAATTCCACCCAGTGTTTTATTACACTTCCAGTGCCAGGTGTTAGTCTATGAATTAGTCATGTTTATAGTATGGACTTATGTCCCATTGTGGTGGATGAAATGAATAAACAGAGACATTGAATGACACATGAAACCAGGGCATATGTCCACGTATTATAAAATAACATAATACCTCAATCATCTAGCTACTAAGTCCTATATGCCAACTGTTCCAAGGAGGAACAAACAAACTATATCCTCTAAACACATTATTCAAGGCAGTGAGTGAGCAAATGTGTGTGTGTGTGTGTCCATATCTCTGTGTGTGTCTTCTGCTGCGTTTACACATCCACACATCCCAAGTGAAAGAATTGGCCATTCCTCTGAGATGCTCTCCCATGCACCCTCTGCTCTGCCAGCCCAGCAGCAGGCTGTGTATGGTAGGCCTAATAGCTCCCAGGGTAGTTAAGATGTGACCTGAGACCTGAGAGGGAGAACACCTGTTCTTACCTGCTCCCAACTCCCCTAACACACTCTAAAGGTGACTCTGCCTTTCTCTGTCTCTACAGCAAGCCCACCACGACTCACTGTTCCCAGAGCACACTGTCTGTCTGTCTGTCTGTCTGTCTGTCTGTCTGTCTGTCTGTCTGTCTGTCTGTCTGTCTGTCTGTCTGTCTGTCTGTCTGTCTCTACAACAGGCCCACCACTACTCACTGTTCCCAGAGCACACTGTCTGTCTGTCTCTACAACAGGCCCACCACGACTCACTGTTCCCAGAGCACACTGTCTGTCTGTCTGTCTGTCTGTCTGTCTGTCTGTCTGTCTGTCTGTCTGTCTGTCTGTCTGTCTGTCTGTACAACAGGCCCACCACGACTCACTGTTCCCAGAGCACACTGTCTGTCTGTCTGTCTGTCTGTCTGTCTGTCTGTCTGTCTGTCTGTCTCTACAACAAGCCCACCACGACTCACTGTTCCCATAGCATACTGTCTGTCTGTCTGTCTGTCTGTCTGTCTGTCTGTCTGTCTGTCTGTCTGTCTGTCTGTCTGTCTGTCTGTCTGTCTGTCTCTGTCTGTCTGTCTCTACAACAGGCCCACCACTACTCACTGTTCCCAGAGCACACTGTCTGTCTGTCTGTCTCTACAACAGGCCCACCACGACTCACTGTTCCCAGAGCACACTGTCTGTCTGTCTGTCTGTCTGTCTGTCTGTCTGTCTGTCTGTCTGTCTGTCTGTCTGTCTGTCTGTCTGTCTGTCTCTACAATAGGCCCACCACTACTCACTGTTCCCAGAGCACACTGGCTGTCTGTCTCTACAACAGGCCCACCACTACTCACTGTTCCCAGAGCACACTGTCTGTCTGTCTGTCTGTCTGTCTGTCTGTCTGTCTGTCTGTCTGTCTGTCTGTCTGTCTGTCTGTCTGTCTCTACAACAGGCCCACCACGACTCACTGTTCCCAGAGCACACTGTCTGTCTGTCTGTCTGTCTGTCTGTCTGTCTGTACAACAGGCCCACCACGACTCACTGTTCCCAGAGCACACTGTCTGTCTGTCTCTACAACAGGCCCACCACTACTCACTGTTCCCAGAGCACACTGTCTGTCTGTCTGTCTGTCTGTCTGTCTGTCTGTCTGTCTGTCTGTCTGTCTGTCTGTCTGTCTGTCTGTCTCTACAACAGGCCCACCACGACTCACTGTTCCCAGAGCACACTGTCTGTCTGTCTGTCTGTCTGTCTGTCTGTCTGTCTGTCTGTCTGTCTGTCTGTCTGTCTGTCTGTACAACAGGCCCACCACGACTCACTGTTCCCAGAGCACACTGTCTGTCTGTCTGTCTGTCTGTCTGTCTGTCTGTCTGTCTGTCTGTCTGTCTGTCTGTCCAACAGGCCCACCACGCTCACTGTTCCCAGAGCATACTGTCTGTCTGTCTGTCTGTCTGTCTGTCTGTCTGTCTGTACAACAGGTCCACCACGCTCACTGTTCCCAGAGCATACTGTCTGTCTGTCTGTCTGTCTGTCTGTCTGTCTGTCTGTCTGTCTGTACAACAGGCCCACCACGACTCACTGTTCCCAGAGCACACTGTCTGTCTGTCTGTCTGTCTGTCTGTCTGTCTGTCTGTCTGTCTGTCTGTCTGTCTGTCTGTCTGTCTGTCTGTCTCTGTCTGTCTGTCTGTCTGTCTCTACAACAGGCCCACCACTACTCACTGTTCCCAGAGCACACTGTCTGTCTGTCTCTACAACAGGCCCACCACGACTCACTGTTCCCAGAGCACACTGTCTGTCTGTCTGTCTGTCTGTCTGTCTGTCTGTCTGTCTGTCTGTCTGTCTGTCTGTCTGTCTGTCTGTCTGTCTGTCTGTCTGTCTGTCTGTCTGTCTGTCTGTCTGTCTGTCTGTACAACAGGCCCACCACGCTCACTGTTCCCAGAGCATACTGTCTGTCTGTCTGTCTGTCTGTCTGTCTGTCTGTCTGTCTGTCTGTCTGTCTGTCTGTCTGTCTGTCTGTCTGTCTGTCTGTACAACAGGCCCACCACGACTCACTGTTCCCAGAGCACACTGTCTGTCTGTCTCTACAACAGGCCCACCACTACTCACTGTTCCCAGAGCACACTGTCTGTCTGTCTGTCTGTCTGTCTGTCTGTCTGTCTGTCTGTCTGTCTGTCTGTCTGTCTCTACAACAGGCCCACCACGACTCACTGTTCCCAGAGCACACTGTCTGTCTGTCTGTCTGTCTGTCTGTCTGTCTGTCTGTCTGTCTGTCTGTCTGTCTGTCTGTCTGTACAACAGGCCCACCACGACTCACTGTTCCCAGAGCACACTGTCTGTCTGTCTGTCTGTCTGTCTGTCTGTCTGTCTGTCTGTCTGTCTGTCTGTCTCTACAACAGGCCCACCACTACTCACTGTTCCCAGAGCACACTGTCTGTCTGTCTGTCTCTCTGTCACTGTTCCCAGAGCACACTGTCTGTCTGTCTGTCTGTCTGTCTGTCTGTCTGTCTGTTCCCTGTCTGTCTGTCTGTCTGTCTGTCTGTCTGTCTGTCTGTCTCTCTGTCTGTTCCCAGTCTGTCTGTCTCTACAACAGGCCCACCACTACTCACTGTTCCCAGAGCACACTGTCTGTCTGTCTGTCTGTCTGTCTGTCTGTCTGTCTGTCTGTCTGTCTGTCTGTCTGTCTGTCAACAGGCCCACCACGTCACTGTTCCCAGAGCACACTGTCTGTCTGTCTGTCTGTCTGTCTGTCTGTCTGTCAACAGGCCAACACCACTCTCACTGTTCCCAGAGCACACTGTCTGTCTGTCTCTACAACAGGCCCACCACTACTCACTGTTCCCAGAGCACACTGTCTGTCTGTCTGTCTGTCTGTCTGTCTGTCTGTCTGTCTGTCTGTCTGTCTGTCTGTCTGTCTGTCTGTCTGTCTGTCTGTCTGTCTGTCTCTACAACAGGCCCACCACGACTCACTGTTCCCAGAGCACACTGTCTGTCTGTCTGTCTGTCTGTCTGTCTGTCTGTCTGTCTGTCTGTCTGTCTGTCTGTCTGTACAACAGGCCCACCACGACTCACTGTTCCCAGAGCACACTGTCTGTCTGTCTGTCTGTCTGTCTGTCTGTCTGTCTGTCTGTCTGTCTGTCTGTCTGTCTGTCCAACAGGCCCACCACGCTCACTGTTCCCAGAGCATACTGTCTGTCTGTCTGTCTGTCTGTCTGTCTGTCTGTCTGTACAACAGGTCCACCACGCTCACTGTTCCCAGAGCATACTGTCTGTCTGTCTGTCTGTCTGTCTGTCTGTCTGTCTGTCTGTCTGTACAACAGGCCCACCACGACTCACTGTTCCCAGAGCACACTGTCTGTCTGTCTGTCTGTCTGTCTGTCTGTCTGTCTGTCTGTCTGTCTGTCTGTCTGTCTGTCTGTCTCTCTGTCTGTCTGTCTCTACAACAGGCCCACCACTACTCACTGTTCCCAGAGCACACTGTCTGTCTGTCTCTACAACAGGCCCACCACGACTCACTGTTCCCAGAGCACACTGTCTGTCTGTCTGTCTGTCTGTCTGTCTGTCTGTCTGTCTGTCTGTCTGTCTGTCTGTCTGTCTGTCTGTCTGTCTGTCTGTCTGTACAACAGGCCCACCACGCTCACTGTTCCCAGAGCATACTGTCTGTCTGTCTGTCTGTCTGTCTGTCTGTCTGTCTGTCTGTCTGTCTGTCTGTCTGTCTGTCTGTCTGTCTGTACAACAGGCCCACCACGACTCACTGTTCCCAGAGCACACTGTCTGTCTGTCTCTACAACAGGCCCACCACTACTCACTGTTCCCAGAGCACACTGTCTGTCTGTCTGTCTGTCTGTCTGTCTGTCTGTCTGTCTGTCTGTCTGTCTGTCTGTCTGTCTGTCTGTCTCTACAACAGGCCCACCACGACTCACTGTTCCCAGAGCACACTGTCTGTCTGTCTGTCTGTCTGTCTGTCTGTCTGTCTGTCTGTCTGTCTGTCTGTCTGTCTGTACAACAGGCCCACCACGACTCACTGTTCCCAGAGCACACTGTCTGTCTGTCTGTCTGTCTGTCTGTCTGTCTGTCTGTCTGTCTGTCTGTCTGTCTGTCCAACAGGCCCACCACGCTCACTGTTCCCAGAGCATACTGTCTGTCTGTCTGTCTGTCTGTCTGTCTGTCTGTCTGTACAACAGGTCCACCACGCTCACTGTTCCCAGAGCATACTGTCTGTCTGTCTGTCTGTCTGTCTGTCTGTCTGTCTGTCTGTCTGTACAACAGGCCCACCACGACTCACTGTTCCCAGAGCACACTGTCTGTCTGTCTGTCTGTCTGTCTGTCTGTCTGTCTGTCTGTCTGTCTGTCTGTCTGTCTGTCTGTCTGTCTGTCTGTCTGTCTCTACAACAGGCCCACCACGACTCACTGTTCCCAGAGCACACTGTCTGTCTGTCTGTCTGTCTGTCTGTCTGTCTGTCTGTCTGTCTGTCTGTCTGTCTGTCTGTCTGTCTGTCTGTCTGTCTGTCTGTCTGTACAACAGGCCCACCACGCTCACTGTTCCCAGAGCATACTGTCTGTCTGTCTGTCTGTCTGTCTGTCTGTCTGTCTGTCTGTCTGTCTGTCTGTCTGTCTCTACAACAGGCCCACCACTACTCACTGTTCCCAGAGCACACTGTCTGTCTGTCTGTCTGTGGCTGTCTGTCTGTCTCACTGTCTGTCTGAGCTGTCTGTCTGTCTGTCTGTCTGTCTGTCTGTCTGTCTGTCTGTCTGTCTGTACAACAGGCCCACCACGCTCACTGTTCCCAGAGCATACTGTCTGTCTGTCTGTCTGTCTGTCTGTCTGTCTGTCTGTCTGTCTGTCTGTACAACAGGCCCACCACGCTCACTGTTCCCAGAGCATACTGTCTGTCTGTCTGTCTGTCTGTCTGTCTGTCTGTCTGTCTGTCTGTCTGTCTGTCTGTCTGTCTGTACAACAGGCCCACCACGACTCACTGTTCCCAGAGCACACTGTCTGTCTGTCTGTCTGTCTGTCTGTCTGTCTGTCTGTCTGTCTGTCTGTCTGTCTGTCTGTCTGTCTCTACAACAGGCCCACCACGACTCACTGTTCCCAGAGCACTGTCTGTCTGTCTGTCTGTCTGTCTGTCTGTCTGTCTGTCTGTCTGTCTGTCTGTCTGTCTGTCTGTCTGTCTGTCTGTCTGTCTGTACAACAGGCCCACCACGCTCACTGTTCCCAGAGCATACTGTCTGTCTGTCTGTCTGTCTGTCTGTCTGTCTGTCTGTCTGTCTGTCTGTCTGTCTGTCTGTCTCTACAACAGGCCCCACCACTACTCACTGTTCCCAGAGCACACTGTCTGTCTGTCTCTACAACAGGCCCACCACGACTCACTGTTCCCAGAGCACACTGTCTGTCTGTCTGTCTGTCTGTCTGTCTGTCTGTCTGTCTGTCTGTCTGTCTGTACAACAGGCCCACCACGCTCACTGTTCCCAGAGCATACTGTCTGTCTGTCTGTCTGTCTGTCTGTCTGTCTGTCTGTCTGTCTGTCTGTACAACAGGTCCACCACGCTCACTGTTCCCAGAGCATACTGTCTGTCTGTCTGTCTGTCTGTCTGTCTGTCTGTCTGTCTGTACAACAGGCCCACCACGACTCACTGTTCCCAGAGCACACTGTCTGTCTGTCTGTCTGTCTGTCTGTCTGTCTGTCTGTCTGTCTGTCTGTCTGTCTGTCTGTCTGTCTGTCTGTCTCTACAACAGGCCCACCACTACTCACTGTTCCCAGAGCACACTGTCTGTCTGTCTCTACAACAGGCCCACCACGACTCACTGTTCCCAGAGCACACTGTCTGTCTGTCTGTCTGTCTGTCTGTCTGTCTGTCTGTCTGTACAACAGGCCCACCACGCTCACTGTTCCCAGAGCATACTGTCTGTCTGTCTGTCTGTCTGTCTGTCTGTCTGTCTGTCTGTCTCTACAACAGGCCCACCACGACTCACTGTTCCCAGAGCACACTGTCTGTCTGTCTGTCTGTCTGTCTGTCTGTCTGTCTGTCTGTCTGTCTGTCTGTCTGTCTGTACAACAGGTCCACCACGCTCACTGTTCCCAGAGCATACTGTCTGTCTGTCTGTCTGTCTGTCTGTCTGTCTGTCTGTCTGTCTGTCTGTCTGTCTGTCTGTCTGTACAACAGGCCCACCACGACTCACTGTTCCCAGAGCACACTGTCTGTCTGTCTGTCTGTCTGTCTGTCTGTCTGTCTGTCTGTCTGTACAACAGGCCCACCACGACTCACTGTTCCCAGAGCATACTGTCTGTCTGTCTGTCTGTCTGTCTGTCTGTCTGTCTGTCTGTCTGTCTGTCTGTCTGTCTGTCTGTCTGTCTGTCTGTACAACAGGTCCACCACGCTCACTGTTCCCAGAGCATACTGTCTGTCTGTCTGTCTGTCTGTCTGTCTGTCTGTCTGTACAACAGGCCCACCATGACTCACTGTTCCCAGAGCACACTGTCTGTCTGTCTCTACAACAGGCCCACCACGACTCACTGTTCCCAGAGGGCACTGTCTGTCTGTCTCTACAACAGGCCCACCACGACTCACTGTTCCCAGAGCACACTGTCTGTCTGTCTGTCTGTCTGTCTGTCTGTCTGTCTGTCTGTCTGTCTGTCTGTCTGTCTGTCTGTCTGTCTGTCTGTCTCTACAACAGGCCCACCACTACTCACTGTTCCCAGAGCACACTGTCTGTCTGTCTCTACAACAGGCCCACCACTACTCACTGTTCCCAGAGCACACTGTCTGTCTGTCTGTCTGTCTGTCTGTCTGTCTGTCTGTCTGTCTGTCTGTCTGTCTGTCTGTCTGTCTGTCTGTCTGTCTGTCTGTCTGTCTGTACAACAGGCCCACCACGACTCACTGTTCCCAGAGCATACTGTCTGTCTGTCTGTCTGTCTGTCTGTCTGTCTGTCTGTCTGTCTGTCTGTACAACAGGCCCACCACGACTCACTGTTCCCAGAGCACACTGTCTGTCTGTCTGTCTGTCTGGCTGTCTGTCTGTCTGTCTGTCTGTCTGTACAACAGGCCCACCACGACTCACTGTTCCCAGAGCACACTGTCTGTCTGTCTGTCTGTCTGTCTGTCTGTCTGTCTGTCTGTCTGTCTGTCTGTCTCTACAACAAGCCCACCACGACTCACTGTTCCCAGAGCACACTGTCTGTCTGTCTGTCTGTCTGTCTGTCTGTCTGTCTGTCTGTCTGTCTGTCTGTCTGTCTGTCTGTCTGTCTGTCTGTCTCTACAACAGGCCCACCACGCTCACTGTTCCCAGAGCATACTGTCTGTCTGTCTGTCTGTCTGTCTGTCTGTCTGTCTGTCTGTCTCTACAACAGGCCCACCACGACTTACTGTTCCCAGAGCACACTGTCTGTCTGTCTGTCTGTCTGTCTGTCTGTCTGTCTGTCTGTCTGTCTGTCTGTCTGTCTGTCTGTCTGTCTGTCTTTCTGTCTGTCTGTCTGTTTGTCTGTACAACAGGCCCACCACGACTCACTGTTCCCAGAGCATACTGTCTGTCTGTCTGTCTGTCTGTCTGTCTGTCTGTCTGTCTGTCTGTCTCTACAACAGGCCCACCACGACTCACTGTTCCCAGAGGGCACTGTCTGTCTGTCTGTCTGTCTGTCTGTCTGTCTGTCTGTCTGTCTGTCTGTCTGTCTGTCTGTCTGTACAACAGGTCCACCACGACTCACTGTTCCCAGAGCACACTGTCTGTCTGTCTGTCTGTCTGTCTGTCTGTCTGTCTGTCTGTCTGTCTGTCTGTCTGTCTGTCTGTCTGTCTGTCTGTCTGTCTGTCTGTCTGTCTGTACAACAGGCCCACCACGACTCACTGTTCCCAGAGCATACTGTCTGTCTGTCTGTCTGTCTGTCTGTCTGTCTGTCTGTCTGTCTGTCTGTCTGTCTGTCTGTCTGTCTGTCTGTCTCTACAACAGGCCCACCACTACTCACTGTTCCCAGAGTACACTGTCTGTCTGTCTCTACAACAGGCCCACCACGACTCACTGTTCCCAGAGCACACTGTCTGTCTGTCTGTCTGTCTGTCTCTCTGTCTGTCTGTCTGTCTGTACAACAGGCCCACCACGCTCACTGTTCCCAGAGCATACTGTCTGTCTGTCTGTCTGTCTGTCTGTCTGTCTGTCTGTCTGTCTCTACAACAGGCCCACCACGACTCACTGTTCCCAGAGCACACTGTCTGTCTGTCTGTCTGTCTGTCTGTCTGTACAACAGGCCCACCACGCTCACTGTTCCCAGAGCATACTGTCTGTCTGTCTGTCTGTCTGTCTGTCTGTCTGTCTGTCTGTCTGTCTGTCTGTCTGTCTGTCTGTCTGTCTGTCTCTACAACAGGCCCACCACTACTCACTGTTCCCAGAGCACACTGTCTGTCTGTCTCTACAACAGGCCCACCACTACTCACTGTTCCCAGAGCACACTGTCTGTCTGTCTGTCTGTCTGTCTGTCTGTCTGTCTGTCTGTCTGTCTGTCTGTCTGTCTGTCTGTCTGTCTGTCTGTCTGTCTGTCTGTCTGTCTCTACAACAGGCCCACCACGACTCACTGTTCCCAGAGCACACAGTCTGTCTGTCTGTCTGTCTGTCTGTCTGTCTGTCTGTCTGTACAACAGGCCCACCACGACTCACTGTTCCCAGAGCACACTGTCTGTCTGTCTGTCTGTCTGTCTGTCTGTCTGTCTGTCTCTACAACAAGCCCACCATGACTCACTGTTCCCAGAGCACACTGTCTGTCTGTCTCTACAACAGGCCCACCACTACTCACTGTTCCCAGAGCACACTGTCTGTCTGTCTGTCTGTCTGTCTGTCTGTCTGTCTGTCTGTCTGTCTGTCTGTCTGTCTGTCTGTCTGTCTGTCTGTCTGTCTGTCTGTCTGTCTGTCTGTCTGTCTGTACAACAGGTCCACCACGCTCACTGTTCCCAGAGCATACTGTCTGTCTGTCTGTCTGTCTGTCTGTCTGTCTGTACAACAGGCCCACCATGACTCACTGTTCCCAGAGCACACTGTCTGTCTGTCTCTACAACAGGCCCACCACGACTCACTGTTCCCAGAGGGCACTGTCTGTCTGTCTCTACAACAGGCCCAACACGACTCACTGTTCCCAGAGCACACTGTCTGTCTGTCTGTCTGTCTGTCTGTCTGTCTGTCTGTCTGTCTGTCTGTCTGTCTGTCTGTCTGTCTGTCTGTCTGTCTCTCAACAGGCCCACCACTGTCACTGTTCCCAGAGCACACTGTCTGTCTGTCTCTACAACAGGCCCACCACTACTCACTGTTCCCAGAGCACACTGTCTGTCTGTCTGTCTGTCTGTCTGTCTGTCTGTCTGTCTGTCTGTCTGTCTGTCTGTCTGTCTGTCTGTCTGTCTGTCTGTCTGTCTCTACAACAGGCCCACCACGACTCACTGTTCCCAGAGCACACTGTCTGTCTGTCTGTCTGTCTGTCTGTCTGTCTGTCTGTCTGTCTGTCTGTCTGTCTGTCTGTCTGTCTGTCTGTCTGTCTGTACAACAGGCCCACCACGACTCACTGTTCCCAGAGCATACTGTCTGTCTGTCTGTCTGTCTGTCTGTCTGTCTGTCTGTCTGTCCTGTACAACAGGCCCACCACGACTCACTGTTCCCAGAGCACACTGTCTGTCTGTCTGTCTGTCTGGCTGTCTGTCTGTCTGTCTGTCTGTACAACAGGCCCACCACGACTCACTGTTCCCAGAGCACACTGTCTGTCTGTCTGTCTGTCTGTCTGTCTGTCTGTCTGTCTGTCTGTCTGTCTGTCTCTCTGTCCACCACGACTCACTGTTCCCAGAGCACACTGTCTGTCTGTCTGTCTGTCTGTCTGTCTGTCTGTCTGTCTGTCTGTCTGTCTGTCTGTCTGTCTGTCTGTCTCTACAACAGGCCCACCACGCTCACTGTTCCCAGAGCATACTGTCTGTCTGTCTGTCTGTCTGTCTGTCTGTCTGTCTGTCTGTCTGTCTGTCTGTCTGTCTCTACAACAGGCCCACCACGACTTACTGTTCCCAGAGCACACTGTCTGTCTGTCTGTCTGTCTGCCTGTCTGTCTGTCTGTCTGTCTGTCTGTCTGTCTGTCTGTCTGTCTGTCTGTCTGTCTGTCTGTCTGTCTGTCTGTTTGTCTGTACAACAGGCCCACCACGACTCACTGTTCCCAGAGCATACTGTCTGTCTGTCTGTCTGTCTGTCTGTCTGTCTGTCTGTCTGTCTGTCTGTCTCTACAACAGGCCCACCACGACTCACTGTTCCCAGAGGGCACTGTCTGTCTGTCTGTCTGTCTGTCTGTCTGTCTGTCTGTCTGTCTGTCTGTCTGTCTGTCTGTACAACAGGTCCACCACGACTCACTGTTCCCAGAGCACACTGTCTGTCTGTCTGTCTGTCTGTCTGTCTGTCTGTCTGTCTGTCTGTCTGTCTGTCTGTCTGTCTGTCTGTACAACAGGCCCACCACTGTCTCACTGTTCCCAGAGCTGTCTGTCTGTCTGTCTGTCTGTCTGTCTGTCTGTCTGTCTGTCTGTCTGTCTGTCTGTCTGTCTGTCTGTCTGTCTGTCTCTACAACAGGCCCACCACTACTCACTGTTCCCAGAGTACACTGTCTGTCTGTCTCTACAACAGGCCCACCACGACTCACTGTTCCCAGAGCACACTGTCTGTCTGTCTGTCTGTCTGTCTCTCTGTCTGTCTGTCTGTCTGTACACCAGGCCCACCACGCTCACTGTTCCCAGAGCATACTGTCTGTCTGTCTGTCTGTCTGTCTGTCTGTCTGTCTGTCTGTCTGTCTGTCTGTCTGTCTGTCTGTCTGTCTGTCTCTACAACAGGCCCACCACGACTCACTGTTCCCAGAGCACACTGTCTGTCTGTCTGTCTGTCTGTCTGTCTGTACAACAGGCCCACCACGCTCACTGTTCCCAGAGCATACTGTCTGTCTGTCTGTCTGTCTGTCTGTCTGTCTGTCTGTCTGTCTGTCTGTCTGTCTGTCTGTCTGTCTGTCTGTCTGTCTCTACAACAGGCCCACCACTACTCACTGTTCCCAGAGCACACTGTCTGTCTGTCTCTACAACAGGCCCACCACTACTCACTGTTCCCAGAGCACACTGTCTGTCTGTCTGTCTGTCTGTCTGTCTGTCTGTCTGTCTGTCTGTCTGTCTGTCTGTCTGTCTGTCTGTCTGTCTGTCTGTCTCTACAACAGGCCCACCACGACTCACTGTTCCCAGAGCACACAGTCTGTCTGTCTGTCTGTCTGTCTGTCTGTCTGTCTGTCTGTCTGTCTGTACAACAGGCCCACCACGACTCACTGTTCCCAGAGCACACTGTCTGTCTGTCTGTCTGTCTGTCTGTCTGTCTGTCTCTACAACAAGCCCACCATGACTCACTGTTCCCAGAGCACACTGTCTGTCTGTCTCTACAACAGGCCCACCACTACTCACTGTTCCCAGAGCACACTGTCTGTCTGTCTGTCTGTCTGTCTGTCTGTCTGTCTGTCTGTCTGTCTGTCTGTCTGTCTGTCTGTCTGTCTGTCTGTCTGTCTGTCTGTCTGTCTCTACAACAGGCCCACCACGACTCACTGTTCCCAGAGCACACTGTCTGTCTGTCTGTCTGTCTGTCTGTCTGTCTGTCTGTCTGTCTGTCTGTCTGTCTGTCTGTCTGTCTGTCTGTCTGTCTGTCTGTCTGTCTGTCTGTCTGTCTGTCTCTACAACAAGCCCACCACGACTCACTGTTCCCAGAGCACACTGTCTGTCTGTCTGTCTGTCTGTCTGTCTGTCTGTCTGTCTGTCTGTCTGTCTCTACAACAGGCCCACCACGCTCACTGTTCCCAGAGCATACTGTCTGTCTGTCTGTCTGTCTGTCTGTCTGTCTGTCTGTCTGTCTGTCTGTCTGTCTCTACAACAGGCCCACCACGACTTACTGTTCCCAGAGCACACTGTCTGTCTGTCTGTATGTGTGCCTGTCTGTGTGCCTGTCTGTCTGTCTGTCTGTCTGTCTGTCTGTCTGTCTGTCTGTCTGTCTGTCTGTCTGTCTGTCTGTCTGTCTGTCTGTCTCTACAACAAGCCCACCACGACTCACTGTTCCCAGAGCATACTGTCTGTCTGTCTGTCTGTCTGTCTGTCTGTCTGTCTGTCTGTCTGTCTCTACAACAGGCCCACCACTACTCACTGTTCCCAGAGCACACTGTCTGTCTGTCTGTCTCTACAACAGGCCCACCACGACTCACTGTTCCCAGAGGGCACTGTCTGTCTGTCTCTACAACAGGCCCACCACGACTCACTGTTCCCAGAGGACACTGTCTGTCTGTCTGTCTGTCTGTCTGTCTGTCTGTCTGTCTGTCTGTCTGTCTGTCTGTCTGTCTGTCTGTCTGTCTGTCTGTCTGTCTGTCTGTCTGTCTGTCTGTCTGTCTCTATAACAGGCCCACCACTACTCACTGTTCCCAGAGCACACTGTCTGTCTGTCTCTACAACAGGCCCACCACTACTCACTGTTCCCAGAGCACACTGTCTGTCTGTCTGTCTGTCTGTCTGTCTGTCTGTCTGTCTGTCTGTCTGTCTGTCTGTCTGTCTGTCTGTCTCTACAACAGGCCCACCACTACTCACTGTTCCCAGAGCACACTGTCTGTCTGTCTCTACAACAGGCCCACCACGACTCACTGTTCCCAGAGCACACTGTCTGTCTGTCTGTCTGTCTGTCTGTCTCTCTGTCTGTCTGTCTGTCTCTACAACAGGCCCACCACGACTCACTGTTCCCAGAGCACACTGTCTGTCTGTCTGTCTGTCTGTCTGTCTGTACAACAGGCCCACCACGCTCACTGTTCCCAGAGCATACTGTCTGTCTGTCTGTCTGTCTGTCTGTCTGTCTGTCTGTCTGTCTCTACAACAGGCCCACCACTACTCACTGTTCCCAGAGCACACTGTCTGTCTGTCTCTACAACAGGCCCACCACTACTCACTGTTCCCAGAGCACACTGTCTGTCTGTCTGTCTGTCTGTCTGTCTGTCTGTCTGTCTGTCTGTCTGTCTGTCTGTCTGTCTGTCTGTCTGTCTGTCTGTCTCTACAACAGGCCCACCACGACTCACTGTTCCCAGAGCACACTGTCTGTCTGTCTGTCTGTCTGTCTGTCTGTCTGTCTGTCTGTCTGTCTGTCTGTCTGTCTGTCTCTACAACAGGCCCACCACGACTCACTGTTCCCAGAGCACACTGTCTGTCTGTCTGTCTGTCTGTCTGTCTGTCTGTCTGTCTGTCTCTACAACAGGCCCACCACGACTCACTGTTCCCAGAGCACACTGTCTGTCTGTCTGTCTGTCTGTCTGTCTGTCTGTCTGTCTGTCTGTCTGTCTGTCTGTCTGTCTGTCTGTCTGTCTGTCTGTCTGTCTGTCTGTCTGTCTCTACAACAGGCCCACCACGACTCACTGTTCCCAGAGCATACTGTCTGTCTGTCTGTCTGTCTGTCTGTCTGTCTGTCTGTCTGTCTCTACAACAGGCCCACCACTGTCACTGTTCCCAGAGCACACTGTCTGTCTGTCTGTCTCTACAACAGGCCCACCACGACTCACTGTTCCCAGAGGGCACTGTCTGTCTGTCTCTACAACAGGCCCACCACGACTCACTGTTCCCAGAGCACACTGTCTGTCTGTCTGTCTGTCTGTCTGTCTGTCTGTCTGTCTGTCTGTCTGTCTGTCTGTCTGTCTGTCTGTCTGTCTGTCTGTCTCTACAACAGGCCCACCACTGTCACTGTTCCCAGAGCACACTGTCTGTCTGTCTCTACAACAGGCCCACCACGTCACTGTTCCCAGAGCACACTGTCTGTCTGTCTGTCTGTCTGTCTGTCTGTCTGTCTGTCTGTCTGTCTCTACAACAGGCCCACCACGACTCACTGTTCCCAGAGCACTGTCTGTCTGTCTGTCTGTCTGTCTGTCTGTCTGTCAACAGGCCCACCACGTCTGTTCCCAGTCTGTCTGTCTGTCTGTCTGTCTGTCTGTCTGTCTGTCTGTCTGTCTCTACAACAGGCCCACCACTACTCACTGTTCCCAGAGCACACTGTCTGTCTGTCTCTACAACAGGCCCACCACTACTCACTGTTCCCAGAGCACACTGTCTGTCTGTCTGTCTGTCTGTCTGTCTGTCTGTCTGTCTGTCTGTCTGTCTGTCTGTCTGTCTGTCTGTCTGTCTGTCTGTCTCTCTACAACAGGCCCACCACGACTCACTGTTCCCAGAGCACACTGTCTGTCTGTCTGTCTGTCTGTCTGTCTGTCTGTCTGTCTGTCTGTCTGTCTGTCTGTCTGTCTGTACAACAGGCCCACCACGACTCACTGTTCCCAGAGCACACTGTCTGTCTGTCTGTCTGTCTGTCTGTCTGTCTGTCTGTCTGTCTGTCTCTACAACAAGCCCACCATGACTCACTGTTCCCAGAGCACACTGTCTGTCTGTCTCTACAACAGGCCCACCACTACTCACTGTTCCCAGAGCACACTGTCTGTCTGTCTGTCTGTCTGTCTGTCTGTCTGTCTGTCTGTCTGTCTGTCTGTCTGTCTGTCTGTCTGTCTCTACAACAGGCCCACCACGACTCACTGTTCCCAGAGCACACTGTCTGTCTGTCTGTCTGTCTGTCTGTCTGTCTGTCTGTCTGTCTGTCTGTCTGTCTGTCAACAGGCCCACAACAAGCCCACCACGACTCACTGTTCCCAGAGCACACTGTCTGTCTGTCTGTCTGTCTGTCTGTCTGTCTGTCTGTCTGTCTGTCTGTCTGTCTGTCTGTCTGTCTGTCTGTCTGTCTGTCTGTCTGTCTGTCTGTCTCTACAACAGGCCCACCACTACTCACTGTTCCCAGAGCACACTGTCTGTCTGTCTGTCTGTCCACCTGTCTGTCTGTCTGTCTGTCTGTCTGTCTGTCTGTCTGTCTGTCTGTCTGTCTGTCTGTCTGTCTGTCTGTCTGTCTGTCTCTACAACAGGCCCACCACGACTCACTGTTCCCAGAGCACACTGTCTGTCTGTCTGTCTGTCTGTCTGTCTGTCTGTCTGTCTGTCTGTCTGTCTGTCTGTCTGTCTGTCTGTCTGTCTGTCTCTACAACAGGCCCACCACTCTCACTGTTCCCAGTCACACTGTCTGTCTGTCTCTGTCAACAGGCCCACCACTACTCACTGTTCCCAGAGCACACTGTCTGTCTGTCTGTCTGTCTGTCTGTCTGTCTGTCTGTCTGTCTGTCTGTCTGTCTGTCTGTCTGTCTGTCTGTCTGTCTGTCTGTCTGTCTGTCTGTCTCTACAACAGGCCCACCACGACTCACTGTTCCCAGAGCACACTGTCTGTCTGTCTGTCTGTCTGTCTGTCTGTCTGTCTGTCTGTCTGTCTGTCTGTCTGTCTGTCTGTCTGTCTGTCTGTACAACAGGCCCACCACGACTCACTGTTCCCAGAGCATACTGTCTGTCTGTCTGTCTGTCTGTCTGTCTGTCTGTCTGTCTGTCTGTCTGTCTGTCTCTACAACAGGCCCACCACGACTCACTGTTCCCAGAGCACACTGTCTGTCTGTCTGTCTGTCTGTCTGTCTGTCTGTCTGTCTGTCTGTACAACAGGCCCACCACGACTCACTGTTCCCAGAGCACACTGTCTGTCTGTCTGTCTGTCTGTCTGTCTGTCTGTCTGTCTGTCTGTCTGTCTGTCTGTCTGTCTGTCTGTCTCTACAACAGGCCCACCACGACTCACTGTTCCCAGAGCACACTGTCTGTCTGTCTGTCTGTCTGTCTGTCTGTCTGTCTGTCTGTCTGTCTGTCTGTCTGTCTGTCTGTCTGTCTGTCTGTCTCTACAACAGGCCCACCACGCT